>NC_037343.1:7063126-7076481 GCF_002263795.3 Bos taurus
AGAATCCGCCTGAAATGTAGGAGACCTGAGTTCAATTCCTGGGCTGGGAAGATGCCCTGGAGAGGGAACGGCTACCCACTCCAGCACTATTGGGATGTTCACAAGCACTCTCCCAGTGCCTGGACTGGGTTCAAGAGCCCCAGATATACCTACATATGAATGATCTTATCAGGCCATCATATCATCTGGAATAAATGAAAAATAGAACAGGCAATTAGTTGCCTTTTCCTTGTCTGTGGAGCCCTTAGAGCTGAACTTTCCAGTGTAGTAGCCATTAGCTAGAGCTGCCTATCTATAATTAACATATTTCAACAATACTTAACTTGTTATATTGAAACAATCACAAAAAGCACACATAGCTTGGTCACACTAGCCATATTTCAAAAGTGTCCATAAGCGTTGGCATTTCAGCTTGTAAACTTGAATGTAAGAGCTCTATTGGGCCTGTAGAAGTATAAGGTTAAAAGGTAATTTTCTCAGCCTCTTTCTCATGTGAATATGTTCAAATGTGATCACCGTCTTGTGAAGGGCTCTGACTCCACAAAGTACAGGGGAAGTCTGAGCCTGGAAGGAAGACCAGGGAGATGCTGTGTGAGCCAAGTGGAGGAGGAGAAATGGGTAGCTCAACTTGTGTAATAACTGTATTATTGCTCATGGTTATCTTTCTACAGACTGTTTTGTGGAAAACTTAGCAGCAATGATGCGGAAGAGAATGCAGGTAGGGAACAACTCTCAGGTGGGATTTAGAGGGAGAGGGTTCCTGGACCATTTGAGTTACACCTGCTTCTTCAGAGATGAATATAAACGAGGAAGAAGAAGGAAATATGTCTAGAGTTGTAGTTTGTTCTTTTCAAATTTTAACAATATAATAGAGTTATGTGTCCATGTAGTTATTCTGTTGTGCTTAGAGTCATTTCTTCTTGCTTTTCCATTTAGAAATATCCTTTCTCACAAGACTCCTTGTTCCTTGCCCTTTCACCTGCCAAATATGAAAGCTTGGCTTCTCGTTATTACCTGCAGTGTAGTATACACGAAGGACTTTGGCTTCATGTTTAAATTCTCCTATGATGGCCATATCCTAGTCACTTCTGGAGACCAAGTTCTGGCAGTGAGTGTCAGGTTGTGGGTGAGATATGAACTCTCTCCCTGTGCATTTTCAGGATGTGTGGTTTGCCCTCATGTTTGTCCTCACTGTTTATTCCTCATGTAAAGGGTGCTCTCAGGGTTGAATGAGTCAGAACACACGTGCTCTTGAGTCCCTGCCTGGGCTGAGTCTGCTGGAGTTCCTCTCAGAACCACACCTCCCCAAGGATGCTGTGCTGAAGGTGCTTCCACGTGAGAGCAGCCCATGTGTTCCTAGAGACCAGCATGGCTGCAGATTCTAGAGACTGTGAAGGGGCTGCTGGCTTTCTTTACACATGTTCTAGGAGCCCTACTGACCTGGTCTTCTGGGACTGACCAGACCTAGGTCAGAGACTCAGAGCAGCAGGACTCGGGGTGACTGCTCATCTTAGAACCCAATACTCCCTCCGGAGAGAAGCTCTCGGTGGTTTTGATCACAATCTTTGCACACTCCTCAACTCGTTTATTTACCTTTCATGTTTTTACTTGTTTTACATTTGAGTTGTGGTATTTTCTTATATACTTTGAGTATGATCTCCCTTTCTGATATATTGTTTGTAATTTTCTATAGGTTATCTTTTCATCCTACTGACTGTTTAAGAGACTATGCTTTCACTCTTTTCTTGTCTTAGAAACTTGGTGAATTTCATACGACCCTATATCCATGAGTTTACTTGGGGCTCTTTATTCTGGTCTTTAGGACTATGAATGTGTTCCTATGTCACTATCATACAGCTTGGATCCCTATATCTTTGTAATGTACTTTGAAATCAGGAGGTGAGAAAATTTGAAATTAGTTCTCCAGATTATCGTGTCTGTTTGGAGTCCTTAGGGGTTCCATATTATTTTTGGATTTCTTTTTTCCGTTTCTGGCTAAATGAAATTGAAAGTGTTTGCCTCTATCCTCTCTTAGGGTCTGGGAAACGTAAGGTGTTGCTGAGAGCATTAAGTATCTCCCAGGCCACTGAGGTCACGTCAGGCAACAGGATAGTCTCTGTTATATGAACTTTTTGTCCTCCCCTCCCCTAGGACTCAGAAGATTCTCATGTCCATGTCAGGCCATTCCTGAGAGTGATGGATTGTTTAATTAAATAATGGACTCATTAGAGACTGTGGCCATACACACATGGTCCTTCTTCTAATGTTTCCATGTTGGAGAACTCTAGGGTTGGTGGAGGCTCAAGGAGGAAGGAAAAGAACAGTGACTAGAGGAGAGAAATGATGAAGGAAGTAGAGGGGAAACAGTGGGAGAAGGAGGCAAGCAAGGTCGTGGGCAGAGATGCATGGAGACAGTGACCACCTGGAGGAGGAACGCGTGGAATGGTGTCATTCCTCGTCACTCGTAGACAAGCTGAGGGTGGCAACAGGATGTTGGATGTCAAAGACCCACTTTTTCATTGCAGAAGTGAAACACTGAGGCCCTGGGAGGTCCCTGGAGAAAAGGGCACCAGGGGTCCCAAGGCCAGGTTGTGAGCAGCACAGGGTCCCCTGGTCACATCCTGACTCTAAATCTCCCCTTTGCTTTCCCACAGCCACTCCAGATGTGTGCTGCCCTCAGACACCAAGAAACTGCATGGTGCATATTGAGGATTTGGAGGAGAGCAAGACTATAGAGGTCATTTATTTCTTCTTTCATATCTTTTAAAAATGTTCTCTCTTATCCTGATCAATAGACTCCTCTTTGCAACCCTTCCCTTTCTCCTCTTTCCCTCTTTTTCTGATTAGCCTTCTGCAGGACCTGGTCTCTTATAGGCACTTGGGGACCTAGGAGCTTATATAAAATCTATGAATCTATCTTCAGCCTTATTCCCCCATTTTCTGAGCATTTCCTACTCCTGTCCTCATGTCTGCACCCTTGAACCTGGTTTTGTCACCACGAGTGGCCTGAGCAGGAGTTGAGGCTGGAGTCAGCAGGTCTGGACCCACACAGCTGAAGGGCCCCCATGAAGTCTGCACTGCCCTGAGCTACCCCATATGGTTGCTTTCCTACCCTGGGAGGGATTGGACCTGCTTGACTGATCTCTTCCTTCCAGATAACAAAAAGATATCTGGTCATCTTTTTGAAGACTGCTTCAGGAGAAGTCAGCAGCGATGATGAGGAAGACCTGGAAGAGCAAGAGTGAACGTGGGACCTGGGGTGAACGGTGAGGCAGACGAGGGCCTGTGTCTCTGTCATGACCCCATTCGCTTGTTGGTGCTTCAGAATCACCAGCAGAAACCATGGGGTCTGCTTCTGAGGATTATCACAAATGTAGAGACAAGAGGGTGGTAACACTCTGTGCAGACGAGTGGAGGATGCCCTGAGCATGTCTCCCCAGGGCACAGGTCCCATCCAGAGATGCCCCCAAGGTTGCAGGACTGGCTTCTCTGGCAGCTCTTACATTTGCAGGGAGGCTGGGGGGCACTGTGGGGCCACCGTGTGCAGGAGTCCAGGAGCTGCTGTTCCAGAGTGCTCTCTTTAAAGATCTCCCCGTGGGGGTTTCCTCATCTCCCTCTGCAGGATCCAGCTCTGCCCTCCCATCCCTGCTAAAGGCAGCAGGGGGAATCCCTAGTCCATCACCAGCTGCAGAGAGAGGTTGGGGCGGCCCTGCCCTCCCCAGTTCTGGGCTCTGGGAACAGAGTGAAGGAGACACAGGTGCCCAGAGGTCATGCAGGCATCACCTGGCAGCTCTGCATCCCTGTGGGTGCTCCCTGGTCGTGAGGGTCCCAGCCAGCCTGGGGGTGCCCAAGTCTGGGGTTTCTCAGGATCTGGAACCCTGGGGTCCTAGGTCACCTCAGGGCAGCATCTCTCAACCTGAATTTGGAGGTTCTGTAGATTTTTCTGTGTATGTGTCCAACTGAAGACACATCAGAAAGCAATTTAGTCCTTTGTGCACTTGGGATGGTGGTGCTAGTGGTAAAGAACCCTCCTGCCAATGCAGGAGACACAAGAAAAGGGCTTGATCCCTGGGTATGGAAGATCCACTGGAGAAGTAGATGGCAACCCACTCCAGTGTTCTTGTGTGAAGAATCCCAGTGACTGAGGAACCTGGTGAGCTATCATCCATAGGGTTCCACAGACTCAGCCATGACTCAGGCGACTGAGCAGCACACTTGGGATGAGTGGCAGGATTCAAGTTACTCGTGTTCCTTTTATTTTGTTCCCAAGTCTGTCATTAATAACATATCTTGTTTTATTATAGTTTGAAAAGAAATGTTTTCTCTCAAATTTCAATGTTGTGATTTGCTAAACAGTTAAAATGTACTTTTTATAATATAAAACCAGTTTAAAGGCAGAAACCTCAGGAGAGTTTGGTTGGGGCTTAGAAATGATTATTCAGGAAAACAGAGATTCCAGGTGATTGTCCATTTCCAATGCTCAAGTCTCAGGAGCAGTTGTACTGTGTAGGATGGGTGGGCATGTTCTCCTACCCTCCGTGTCATCTGACCTCCTGCTCCTCCCAGGGCCTAGAGGGAAGGGGGGACCCAAACTTTCAATCCTGAATCCCAAGTCCCCTGTTCCTTTGCCTGAGTCTCACTGTCCTGGGGACCCATCAGTTGAGGTTTGCCAGCCAGATGCCCAGGTGTACTTGCTCCTGGGGGACATTTCTAGACACTCCTTACTAACAGACAACACCCTCAGCAAAGAGCAGCAAACAGACCCAGTGCCTTGCAGATCTGAGCCCCAAAGCCAAGTCTAGATGCTTGGAAGTCTTCTGGGTCCTGCACACCCTCCCCAGGGAGCCCTCCTCTGCTTGACTCTGCATCTTCCAGGGACTCCATCACCTGTGTTGGTGTTGCAGGCTCTGCTCTGAATCCCTGAAGACCTGGACCTGGACATCATCCTGGACCCCAGAGGGGATGGAGCCCCCACAGCACCAGGAGCCTCATCTGGACCAGATCAGGGGAGGCCTCACTGCCTCTCTGCTGAGAGTCCTCATTTAGTACAGCTTCATTTGTTTTGCTCTGTCGATTTAGTATTAGTTTTATCTACAGTTTTATCTTTATGTTCTGTATATATCTATATGTTCCATATTTATAAGTAAGTTTTTTCATTAAATGTTTTTATCTATTTACTTTCAAAATAAATTTTTGTAAAAACACATATGTATAAAGTAACCCCCTCAACAGAGGTAGAACTTAAGAAATTGTCATAAGCCAGTCACCTTAGTGTCTGCCACCAGGATCATTTCCCCCTTCACACAACTCAGTCTTTGTTGTTTAAGAAACTGCAAATTTATTTCTAACATCTATCCTTCTGTCATTGTCTTTAAGAATTCTGTTTTCTCATATCTGCTCATTCCAGTAGTCATAGGAGATCAGTATTACCCTTTCAAGACTTGCATGTCAGGATTTTTCAGAACTCAGTCTGCTTTCAGGGTAAAAAGTTCATGATCCATCATTGATCTCCATTTGTAGCTTAAGCGTGTTTCTCTCTTTTCTTCTGACACAGAGGATTTCTCTCCAAAAAGGCTCTTTACATTTTAGTTGTCATTCCCTTATATTTCTCCTGCTCTTTTATTCCAGCTGCCCAAAGGACTATTCTCATTGACTGTATTCTCATGGTGTACATTTGTCTCCCAAACTCATTTATTTTATAAAGTTAGTTTGTAAGTCTTAATCTCTCTCACCGAGCTCTCTCATCACCACATCCCTCTCCTCTCTGTAAATCACTTCTTTGTTCTCTGTTTCAATGACTACATTACTGTTCAGTTATTTTGGTTCACTGGTTTTGATTTTCAGTTTCCACATTCAAGTGACATCATACTGTATTTGTCACTCTGTCTGACTTATTTTCCTTAGCGTAAAACCCTCTAGGTCCATCCATTTTCTCACAAATGACAAGATTTTATTCTTCTTTTTGGCTGAGTAATAATCCATGCATAACACAGCTTATTCATTCATCTCTTGATACACACTTTGAAAAAATACCCATAAATGGAATTACTCAATCATATGGTATTTCTGTTTTTAATTTTTGGGAAAACGCCATACTTAGAGGATATAACTTAAGATATTACCCAACAATTCACCCTAATATCTAAAGTGCATATTTTCTAAATAACTGAATTATTTAGACTGACAATTCAGTTCAGTTCACTTCAGTTCAGTCACTCAGTCGTGTCCAGTTCTTTGTGACTCCATGGACTGCAGCACACCAGGCCTCCCTGTCCATCACCACTCCCGGTGTTTACTCAAACTCATGTCCATTGAGTGGATGATGCCGTCCAACCAACTCATTCTCTGTCATCCCCTTGTCCTCCTGCCTTCAGTCTTGCCCAGCATCATGGTCTTTTCAGAGAGTCAGTTCTTCCCATCAGGTGGCCAAAGTATTGGAGTTTCAGCTTCAGCATCAGTCCTTCCAATGAATATTCAGGGCTGATTTCCTTTAGGATGGACTGGTTCAATCTCCATTCAGTCCAAGGGACCCTCAAGAGTCCTCTCCAACACCACAGGTCAAAAGCATCACTCCTCGGTGCGCAACATTCTTTATGGTCCAAATCTCGCATCCATTCATAACTACTGGAAAAAGCATAGCTTTGACTAGAAAGACATGTCTCTGCTTTTTAATATGCTGTCTAGTTTGGTCATAACTTTTCTTCCAAGGAGTAAGTGTCTTAAATTCATGGCTACAGTCACCATCTGTGGTGATTTTGGAGCCCCCCCCCCAAAAAAAAATAAAGTCTGCCACTCTTTCCATTGTTTTCCCATCTGTTTGGCATGAAGTGATTGGACCAGATGCCATGATCTTTGTTTTCTGAATGTTGAGCTTTAAACCGTTTTTTTTTTTTTTTTTTTCACTCTCCTCTGTCACTTTCATCAAGAGGCTCTTTAGTTATTCTTTGCTTTCTGCCATAAGGGTGGTGTCATCTGCATATCTGAGGTTATTGATATTTCTCCCAGCAATCTTGATTCTAGCTTGTGCTTCAGCCAGCCCAGTGCTTCTCATGATGTACTTTGCATATAAGTTAAATAAGCAGGGTGAGAATACTTAGCTTTTTAAGTACTCGTTTCCTGATTTCGAACCAGTCTGTTGTTCCTTGTCCAGTTCTGACTGTTGCTTCCTGACCTGCATACAGATTTCTCAAGAGGCAGGTCTGGTGTTGTTGTATTCCCATCTCCTTAAGAATTCTGCAGACTTAGTTATGGTCCACCAGAATCAAAGGCTTTGACATAGTCAATAAAACAGAAGTAGATATTTTTCTGGAACTCTCTTAGTTTTTAAATGATTAAACGGATTTTGGCAATTTGATCTCTGATTCCTCTGCCTTTTCTAAATCAGTTTGAACATCTGGAAGTTCACGGTTCACGTACTGTTGAAGCCTGGCTAGGAGAATTTTGAGCATTACTTTACTAGTGTGTGAGCTGAGTGCAATTTTGTGGTAGTCTGAGCATTCTTTGGCATTTCCTTTCTTTGGGATTGGAATGAAAATTGACCTTTTCCAGTCCTGTGTCCACAGCTGAATTTTCCAAATTTGTTTGGCATATTGAGTGTAGCACTTTAACCTTGAAATGAAAGCTGTTCCGTTGTGTCCAACTCTTTACATCCCCATGGACTATGCACTCCTTGGAATTCTTCAGGCCGGAATACTGGAGGAAGTAACCTTTCCCTTCTCCAAGAGATCGTCCCAACCCAGGAATGGAACCCAGGTCTTCCCGCCTTACAGGCAGATTCTTTACCAGCTGAGCCACAAGGGAAGCCCTTTTCTATATTAACCCTATTGAAAATCTTGCTTTTATGTATATTCCTCACCAATCGATACTGTGTAAGATGATACATGGTAGACTGTGGAAGAATTCTTATCCCCTCTCTAATGCATGATGCTAATTTCAAGTATTCATTTAAGCTTTCCTTGATTACTTATTATAACATGCTCTATCATAGTAAAGAAAAATTAGCTAATGTTATCTTGGATGTAGCTTAGGTAATAGAAAGGGCAAAAGTTGAAATTTTCTGATTAATATTCAAAGAGTAAGAAAACTTATCTAGCAGCTTAAATAGGCAATCATTCCTCATTGCAGTAAATCCATGATTATTAAATGACACAGATGACAGATTTTGTTTTACAACTTGAGCTCTGTGCAACTCTTCTCAAAATTTGCTTTGAGACATATTGGAATGTCTTCTACTTGTGGAGCATAAAATTGGCACACTCCGGTCTTTCCCTTGGTGTTGATAAGCCTTAAAAACGTGGTGGTTTAAAGACTTGGGCTCCTTCCAAGTTGGTCTTAATTTTAGTTTACTACCCAGCATAGAAATGGCAACCCACTTTCCAGGCCCATTCTGGCCTGGATAATCCCATGGACTGAGGAGCCTGGTAGGCTACAGTCCATGGGATCACAAAGAGTCAGACATGACCGAGCGACTTCACTTTCACTTTCGCCCAGCATAGAGCATTCCTAGGACTTCTTTGACCCTTATCATTCTTTAACATGAAAATACATAACTGTGATATGGTAATAAATACCTCAAATAACATGAAAATATGTAACTTTGGCACAGTAGTAAATATCTTAAATGGTACTGAGTTACTATATGGTCTCTCCTTTGGTCACTGGTATGCAAAACTGAGCTTGCAAGTCTGGACTCTTCTGATTTGACAAGATGACTCATTTTGCATAGTTCAGATTGATCAATGAATATTAGACTCAATGCAATGGGAAAGTTGTTCAGTTGTGTCTGACTCTTAGCAGCCCCGTGGACTGTAGTCTGCCAGGCTCCTCTGTCCATGGAATTCTCCAGGCCAGAATACTGGAGTGGGTAGCTGTTCCCTTGTCCAGGGAATCTTCCCAACCCAGGGATCAAACCCAGGTCTCCCGCATTGCAGGTGGAATCTTTACCATCTGAGCCACAAGGGAAACTACCCACTCCAGTATTCTTGATCTTCCCTGGTGACTCAGCTGCTAAAGACTAAGTTCTTGCAACTTGTCATACGTGATTATGAGCTGATTTGGGGGTGAGTTGACTATTAAGGTAGGAATACCTGTTTGTGTACTAGGTTGTGTCTAAAGGCACATTTAAAAACATTTTGTTATATTTCATTGATATTTATTGTATTCTAGAAGTTTTTGAAAGTGTAAATGTACTTAAAGAAATCCAGGATGTAGAAAATACAGGCATTCTATCTAACATTTTTTGCCTATAGTTGGTGCCAAGAGACATAGCAATAATGTAGAAAAAGAGTCTTTCCTTTAACTCACATTAACTTCATGAAATAGTGCCTACAAGCTGAGAGTTCTAGCTACCAGATACCCTAACCACCCTAAGACTGCTTCAGCCTCTGTTACTGTGATGTCTTGAAACATGGTCTCCAGAAAAGAAATGGATCCCTGGCAACTGTTTGCAATATTTAGCTACCAAAATAGCAAATAATATTAGAGACAAAATATATGTGGGTGTTGTCAGTATCTATGAATATGTTTGTGTAATTTTATATTTTAGGTTAGTGAAAAAACTTGAATGCTCCTATAAAATACATGGGTTTCCCTGGTGGCTCAGAGGGTAAAGTGTCTGCCTGCAGTGTGGGAGATCCGGGTTTGATCCCTGGGTCGGGAAGATACCCTGGAGAAGCAAATGGCAACCCACTCCAGTATTCTTGCCTGGAGAATCCCATGGATGGAGGAACCTGGTAGAGTATAGGCCATGGGGTCGCAAAGAGTCAGACATGACTGAGCGAGTAGATAGATAGATAAAATACATTGTTCAATTAATATTATTTTTCAGTTACATTAATACATATTAAATATACAAACATGTGCACATAACTAAAAATCTAACAATTTAATAATAAAAGTATAAAAATAAGCCACAATAATAAAGTAATAAAAAACCTAGATAATACTATATAGAATGAATAATAAATCAAAATTGAAACCTAAAACTATGCTCAGCGATGAAGAGACCAAGTTTGTTAAACATTAAACAGAATAATTTTTTAAATTTAACTAATGATTTACTTCAAATGATTAAAAGAAACGTAGTTAATTTATAGATGGAAATTAATACACCAAAAACAAAGCAAATTGAATCCGTAAAATGTGTTAAAGTGTTCAGGAACTGATGGCTTTAAAAAAAGATGAAATGGTTTCTGATAAATCTAAATAAAGATGAAAAGAGTAAAAAAAAAAAAGTAACTGAAATGGAATAGCTAAAATGTATGTGTGCATGTGTGTGTGCATGCGTTTGTGTATATATGACTAGGTTGTGGTGGCAATTCAATGAATTTGAAAATCTTGAAACAAATTATACTCAAGCAGAGCCAGAATTTCATAAAATTAATCCAATGAAGCACAAATAACTTAATGAATCAGTATTCAGAGTAAATAGTCATCAAATCAAAAATTAAAAAAAAAAATAATGGCTTCTAAAAGTTAGTCAAGTTCAAATTAATTTTATAAGGCATATCCTATTTCTATGACAAATAACAATTCTCATTTTATAAAAGAGCTACTGAGCATGGAAAAATGCAGTCTTCACTAAGTTTAAGCAATCTTGATTCTAAGCTGGATCACTCCAAAATAATTGCTGGAGATACAGGTTCGATCCCTGTGTCCAGAAGAGCCGCTGGAAGTCAGCACGGCAATCCACTCCAGCATTCTTGCCTGGAGAATCCCATGGACAGAAGAGCCTGGCAGGCTACAGCCTATAGGGTCGCAAAGAGTCAGACATGACTGAAGTGACTGAGCACTAAAGTGGTATTTATGAATGAATATATATATTGTCTTACAAAATATTAGTAAGCATGTTTCAGGTGGCCATAAGAGAATTATGATCTACATTGATGGTTTCTTTAGAAAGGAATAAATTTTATGTTAATACTGTATGTGATTCCAGTAAGTTAAAGCTGTATATTCAGATTGAAAATTTCATGAAAAAGATTTTATACAAAATTTCATTAATTAAATAAGGCAATCAACCTCTTAATAATTCTTAATTATATTAATAAAGAAGTTATATATGAGATTATAATAGCCAGGACATGGAAGCAACCTAGATGTCCATCAGCAGATGAATGGATAAGAAAGCTATGGTACATATACACAATGGAGTATTACTCAGCCAGTAAAAAGAAAACATTTGAATCAGTACTAATGAGGTGGATGAAACTGGATCCTATTATACAGAGTGAAGTAAGCCAGAAGGAAAAACACCAATACAGTATACTAACGCATATATATGGAATTTAGAAAGATGGTAACAATAACCCTGTGTACGAGACAGCAAAAGAGACACTGATGTATAGAACAGTCTATGGACTCTATGGGAGAGGGAGAGGGTGGGAAGATTTGGGAGAATGGCATTGAAACATGTAAAATATCATGTATGAAACGAGATGCCAGTCCAGGTTCGATGCATGATACTGGATGCTTGGGGCTAGTGCACTGGGATGACCCAGAGGGATGGTATGGGGAGGGAGGAGGGAGGAGGGTTCAGGATGGGGAACACATGTATACCTATGGTGGATTCATTTTGATATTTGGCAAAACTAATACAATTATGTAAAGTTTAAAAATAAAAAAAAATTAATAAAAAAAAGAAAAAAAAAAAGAAAAGAACATATTACCCGTACTAGGACTAAGGACAGAATGCATGTGCTTATCTGCTAAGGCTTCTATAACAAATACCACAGACTGACTGACACAAGAGAATTGTGAAAAGTGAAATTAAAAGTTGCTCAGTCATGTCTGACTCTTTGTGACCCCATAGACTTAAGTCCATGGAATTCTTCAGGCCAGAATACTGGAGTGGGTAGCCTTTCCCTTCTCCAGGGGATCTTCCCAACCCAGAGTTCCAACCCAGGTCTCACGCACTGCAGGCGGATTCTTTACCAGCTGAGCCACAAGACAGCTGTATTTTCTCATAATTCTGGGGGCTGGAAATCCAAGATCAAGGTGCTGGCAAAGTTGATTTCTGGTATGACCTCTCTCCTTGGCTTGCAGACCCTTTTTACTGTATTGGCACATGGCCTTTTCTCTGTGTGTGCTCCTGGTGTCCATTCTGCTTCTTACAAGGACATCAATGTTGTTAGATTAGGGCCCCACTCTTTGACCTCATTTCACTTTTAATTACTTTCTTCAAAGCCCTTATATACAAACACAATCATGATGGGAGACAGGGCTTGATGTTTTGTTGTCATCATAAATTACATATTTATATATTATATATGCATTAGCATAAATTTATATCTATGTTATGCCTTGGTCCTTTAAATCATACAGGGACAAGGAGAGAGATTTTAGACAAGAAATATTATAATAATTGAGTTTGCATTTGGTTATGTAGTTATCTCCACCAGTCTTCTTTATTTTGATGTATGGCTTCAAGTTGCTCTCTGGTGTCCTTGTGTTTACATCAGGAAGACTCCTTTTTTTGCATTCTTCTAGGGCAGGTCTTGGAGAAGGAAATGGCAACCCACTCCAGTGTTCTTGCCTGGAGAATCCCAGGGATGGAGAAGCCTGGTAGGCCGCAGTCCATGGGGTCGCACAGAGTCAGACACGACTGAAGCGACTTAGCAGCAGCAGCAGCAGCAGGGCAGGTCTACAAACAACAAATTCCTTGAACTTTTGTTTACCTTGATTTTTTTTTAAATTGAAGTCTAGTTGACTTACAGTTCTGTGTTAGAAACAGGTTTACAGCAAAGTGCTTCAGTTGTGTGTTTACATATATGTGTCTATATATATGTATATTCTTTTTCAGATTATTTTTCATTGTGGGTTATTGGAAAATATTGAATATAGTTCCATATGCTATAAACTGTTTAAATTTCTTATTGAGTTTGAAATTTTGCTAATCAGATATGGAATTCAGTGGATTATTTTGTTGCTATTAAACAGCAGTTTAGGAATGCCACCCCACAACTTTCTGGCCTCCATCATTTTTGCTAAGAAATGGACACTTAATGTGTCACCACTTGTTTTGTGGTAAGTAGCCTCTCTCCTTTGATTTCAGGGTGCCCTCTTTGTCTTTTGACAGTTTGATTATAATGGTGTCTCAATGTGGATACTTTAATTCATTCTTCTTGGAGTTCATTAATATATCCTATTTGTGTAAAATCATATCTTCCGTCAAATTAGGAAGCTTTCAGCCATTGTATCATCACATACTGTGTCACTTTTTCCTCTCCCACTGGGACTCCTAGTCTGCATTATCAGTAAGTTTGATGAAGTCTTACAAGCCTTTTATGCTGTTTTTTTTTTTTTTTTGTCTCCATTAGTTTTTCTCTCTGCCTCAGACTGGATATCTGCCAATTGAT
>NC_037343.1:7976581-8114081 GCF_002263795.3 Bos taurus
TAGCAATTGCTGTTACAGGCAGAGCAGAAGGAAAAACCTTAGATTTGGGCTGTCCATTGAATGAAATGACCTCCATTCCAAGTGGCTTCAGTTTTCACATATCCTGTATACATATGTCTCTAAATTGTTTTTCTAAGGATTGTGTCTGATTGAGCAAAACATTCTTATATTTCAAAGCACCTTGCATATCTTGTTCCTTAAGCTCATATTCATGTAAAGATTGAATAGTTTTTACTTCCAAATCAATGTTATGTCCTTCAATTTGTTCTATGATAGCCCATATGAGTTACTAGGTAACCCTTGCTGACATGCTCGCAAAACATTATTTTTAACCTTTTTCTATATATCTAGATTGAGTGTCCCCTCTTCTGGGAACCATGAATTGTTCCAGTAAAATATGATAGCAGTCGTTCAACTGATCTCTTGAAACATTAACACCGTTTTGTTTCAAAAACTGATGCATTATAGAAATGAAAGGAATTTTACTGCTATGTTGTCCCATCCTGCTTACCTCTTTCTGCAGGGGCTCGTCACTTTGTTCAGCCTTCCTCTCAAGTCCCTGTTCAGGCTTCACTTGTTGGGGATTTTTTCCCCGGGACTTGGAAGCAACAGAATGACATTCGGACAGTCTCTTGCAGGGACTGACAAGTTTATTTCTGCAGTCAAGCTTTTTCATAGAAGCAGGAACAAAGAGCTTAAAGTATATGGCCAGCAGAGCGCATGTGGAGTTAACACATAATCAGTAAAAACATTTCAAGGAGAGCGCGCTCTAAATGACTCATGGGCTTATCCCACAACCCGCTCTCATAAGTAACATCCCTATTTATTATTAACTCTTTGCACCGAGCATAACCAAAGGCAGGAGATGTTTTTCTGTCCGCAGTGCGAAGCCGAGTACTTTTGGCCCTTCCCCATTTTCCCAAGGACTTTCTCCTTTTACGGCTATTTTGCACTACACTTCCCAACAGTTGCCATTTCCTTCTCTATAGGAGGTTTCCAATCCAGGGATTAAACCCACATCTCTTTCAGCTCCTGCACTGGCAGGCAAATTTTTACCACTAGTGCCAATTCCAATAGCAGGACCTAGAATTGCCCTTTCCCTTTAAGTTGTTTTTAAAAAAATTATGATAAACAGATTCAAGTACTAGAAACCAGGCAACACAGGAAATTGTTTCTGTAGCAAAAGGACATGAAGTTGGTGAATCCTCCTTTGGTCAGGTTATTGCCTAGAGAGATTTTACAGGTTTCAGTTCAGTTCAGTTCAGTTCAGTCACTCAGTCGCGTCCAACTCTTTGCGACCCCATGAATCGCAGCACACCAGGCCTCCCTGTCCATCACCAACTCCCGGAGTTCACTCAAACTCACGTCCATCGAATCAGTGATGCCATCCAGCCATCTCATCCTCTGTCGTCCCCTTTTCCTCCTGCCCCTAATTCCTCCCAGCATCAGAGTCTTTTCCAGTGAGTCAACTTGTTGCATGAAGTGGCCAAAGAACTGGAGTTTCAGCTTTAGCATCAATCCTTCCAAAGAACACCCAGGGCTGATCTCCTTCAGAATGGACTGGTTGGATCTCCTTGCAGTCCAAGGGACTCTCAAGAGTCTTCTTCAACACCACAGTTCTACGTGTTACAAAACAGAGAAGGGAAACTCACACAGAGCTTGGTGGACTTGCCGAGCTGAGGAGACTTAGATATGTCACATTTAGATGACAACATAGTGGAGAGGAAGATGCTGGGACAAGAGGGGAGCCCAGGAGATCTGCATTTAACTGTCTATTTGGGTCCTGCACAGAGTTCTCACCTGTGCATGAATAGAAAGAAAGCTCCTCAGCTGGGGAAGGAACAACAGAAAACAAGTAGGCAGGAGAGTCCCTGGAACTAACATGACTTGGTGATAGTTCATACTGTAATCAACCAGAAAGAAAAGCCTCCTGTCATGTGGCACCTCATAAAATATTTTTGTTTTACTTGAGGTGTAAAATCAGTACTCGAGTAAAGGATGCTCTGGACGTCTCCTAAAAATAGCTTAAAACGAGCTCTTTAAAGAATCAAATACATTAAATTAACTTTTTATATTTTAAGAAGTATAACAAAATTTAGCACCGACCAGAGTAAAATCTAAGATGGCTAGAACTACATAAAAAAGTCACCAGTCATCCACAGAAGTAGAAAAATAGACTCATAAGCAGAATAAAATCAGTCAACAGGAACAGACAGAGAAACCATTCAGATGATAGGAAAGACAGACTTGGGTAATAATACCCTTATTGTGAATATAGACAAAGTAGACAAAAAAACTTGGGGAGGAGCAACATGAAACTACTAGTAGTGAAAAATATATCTTAAATGAAAAGTACACTGAATGGCATTATAGAAAAATATATTACTGTACTTAAAGACATTACAAAAGAGATTATCCAAATAGATGACAGAGAAATAACAGACTAAAACACAGAAAAAGGAACAGTGAACAGAGCACCAGTGAGTTGTAGGTTAATCAGTTGTCTAACATCATACATTTGGAATCCCAGAAGAAGATGACAGTTGGAGGAGGAGGAGAAAGAGTTGGAGGAGGAAAGTGGAAAATATATTTGAATTAATAACGATTATACTATTTGAGGGCTTCCCAAGTAGCGCTAGTGGTAAAGAACCCTCCTGCCAGTGCAGGAGACAAGAGACTCAGATCTATTGGTGGGTCAGGAAGATCCTATGGGGAAGGGCATGGCTTCCCACCCAACTATTCTGGCCTGGAGAATTCCATGGACAGAGGAGCCTGGCAGGCTGCAGTCTGTAGAGTTGCACAGAAGCAGACATGACTGAAGCGACTTAGCATGCACGCATATATACAATTTGAAGAAAAATGCATTTGTTTTTGAAAAAAATTAAAAATCGCTGAATTAGTTTCTCATTGCTGCTGTAGCAAGTTATCACAGATCTGTGGCTTAAAATAACACAAATGTTTTATATTTAATTTCTAATGATCTGAAGTCCAAACTGAGTATCAGTGGCCTAATATCAAGATGTCAGCAGTATTACATTCCCTTGTGGAGGTGTGAGGGAGGAACTGGGTTATTTTTTGCTCTTTCCAGCTCTTAAAAGTTGCATTCATTCTTTGGCTGGTGCTCCTTTTCCATCTTCAAAGCCATCATTGGCCACTGAACATTTCTCATACTGTGTCGTTCTGATGACTTTTCTATCTTCAGTTTCCATTTTTATTTTTTTCAGTTTCCATTTTTAAATACCCTTAAAATTACTTTCAAAAATATAGAAATAGTGAAAAATAAAACCACTAACTTAATAAGTAGGATTTATTAAGGATCTATTGTGCATTTAACATCAGTTCAAAAATAGGGACTTCTGAAAATAAAAACTGATGTGGAGCTCAAGACCATGAAGCTTCAGAATGAGTATAAAGTGAAAATGAAGAATTTTGTTCTTTTTTTAACTATTTATTTATTTATTTTGGGCTTCCATGGTGACTCAGTGGTAAAGAACCCATCTGCCAATGTAGGAGATGTGGGTTCAATTCATGGGTCAGGAAGATTCCCCTGGAGAAGTAAATGGCAACCTACTTCAGTATTCCTGCCTATATTCAGTACTTTTGTCCAAGGCATTGCAAAGAGTTGGTCATGACTTAGACTAAATAGCAACAATGTATTTAACTGTGTTGGGTCTTAGCTGCAACATGTGGGATCTTTAGTTTAATCCATACAATACATAATGATTGGCTATTATAAAGAGAGTTTCCAGATTTCATGGGATTGGTTAAAAGTGATTATGGCATACCATTTTTAGGGAGATAACTACAATTGCCTTTATGATTATCAAAAAGCATTATTTACAAAAATAATGTTTCATTTACTTTCATAAAATAAACAGCTTAGTTTCATTTATGTAGCTTAAATAATTTTGTCTGCTCAGGAACTTCTTAAATCTGTCCTCCCTTTTGTTTTTAATGTTAACATTACACTGGACCTTCTGGATCATCATTGATAATGTCCTTGCCTTAAAGTCAGATTATTTTCCTTAATTCCTTAGTTCCATCTGCCATCTTAATTCTCATTTTCCATGTAACATATTAACAGTTTCTGTGGCTTTGGACTTGGCTATCTTTGGGGGTTCATTAAGCTGACTGTCAAACCTACGGGCTTCTCTGGTGGCTCAGATGGTAAAGAATCTTAAGTTCAACATAGCTCTAAGATGAAGAAACATGAAGAAAGCCACATGAAGAAGATGCACCATAATCACATTTCTAGAATTTAAGTAAAAGAAAAAAAAAACTAAAAAGCAACCAGAGATTTAAGGCATACAACACTGTAAATGATGTTGCTTCCAATAAGCTAACTGTAGACTATAGAAACAAATATGTAACCTACAAAAACATAGCTTATCTTTTTTGTTGTTTTTGTTTTGCTTAAATACCAGAAATGTATTTTCTCACAGTTCTGGAAGTTAGAAGTCCAGATAGAAGTGTCAGTCAGGTTGGTTTCTTCTGAAGCCTCCCTCTTTCGTTGGCAGACAGCCACATTCTTGCAGTGTCCTTGTGATCTTTTCTCTTTGCCTGCCTGTCTCTGGTTTCACCTTGTCTTGAACACATCAGAGTGCATATTTCAGAGGACAATGGAATACCCTGTCTTACAAAGATGGAGATGTCATTGAAATAGAATGGACTGGGGGAAGGGAAGGCTCCAATAACATCAGCCCCCCAAAATGGGAATCTCTCTAAGACTGTAGCTGACCCAAGTCAATAGAGAACATTGTTGCCCTCATCACAGACTTTGCATCAAGTACAAACAACCCTGAAGCTACCCAGGGTGGAGGGCCAACATCATGAAGAGAGACCCTGCCTGTGGTCAGGAGAGCAGTAATAGCTGAAAGCTGAGCAGGCAGCAGTCAAATGGAGAGAAATCCTAGGACTCCAGTCCCTACCCTGAACACAAAGCAGGAACAACTGACCACGAGAAAACATTGAAATAAGAGCTGCACTGAAGATGATGATAGTAACAGCACAACATAAACACAGTTCAATATCTGACTATAGTGAATATCATTGTTAAAACCTGATGCCTCTATTCAGGTGTAAAAATTACCTTGCTGAGGTCTTTTACGAAGTATGGTAAGTGTGCTAAGGAAGTATATGATAAATACTAATGTAAACGATAAACTTCTTAATCACTGAAAATAAGTATTTGCAATATGTACTTACAAATAAGCCAATGGTGTAGGACTGAATCTATTTTTTTATGAAGAGCAGGTTAAAAATTCAACACATGTATACCTGTGGTGGATTCATTTTGATATTTGGCAAAACTAATACAATTATGTAAAGTTTAAAAATAAAATAAAATTAATTAAAAAAAATTCATACATTTAATGAAATTTCCCTCTATGAGAGCAAATTCTGCCTAGGATTTGTAAGATTTTTCTCTAAATATGATTTTATTATTACAGACTACAGCTAATTTCAGTTGTTCCTACTGGTAAATATGGGCTCTCCTGGTGGCTCAGACTGTTAAGAATCAGCCTGGACTGCCTGGAGAATCCCAGGGACGGGGAAGCCTGGTGGGCTGCCATCTATGGTGTCACACAGAGTTGGACACGACTGAAGCAACTTAGCAGCAGCAGCAGCAGGAGACCCAGGTTTGATCCTTGGGTCGGGAAGATCCCTTGGAGAAGGGAATGGCTACCCACTCCAGTATTTTGCCTGGAGAATCCAAAGACAGAGGAGCCTGGTGAGCTACAATCCATGGAGTCACAAAGAGTGGGGAAAAACTGAGTGACTGGTAAATATATGATGTAAATTTACATAAAAATAAGATAACTATGGCTATACTTATAAGTTATTCATCCTGATTATTATTATATTGTGTTCACTCTAGCTTGATTAAACATTTGATTAAAGCTTAGATTTGAAAGTCACTACTTATACATTTTCCTTAATTTTTGTCATTAAAACAATGAAAAATTAACAAAAAGGGGGATAATATATAAAAACACTTACACTTGTTGAGTAATCAATCACTGTGAGTTGGAAACCTAGCTATTTGAAAAACCACAGCTAACAGTTACTTTTACTTTTTGCCCTTAAAGTAATCTAGTTATTTTTAAATTTTATTTATTTTAATTGGAGGCTAATTACTTTACAATATTGTAGTGGTTTTTGCCATACATCAACATGAATCAGCTATGGGTGTATATGTGTCCTCCCATCCTAAACACCCCTCCCACCTACCTCCCCACCCCATCCTCTGGGTTGTCCCAGAGCACTGGCTTTGAGTGCCCTGTTTCATGCATCAAACTTGTCATATTTTACATATGGTAATGTACATGTTTCATTGCTATTCTCTCAAATCATCCCGCACTCGCTTTCTCCCACATAGTCCAAAAGTCTGTTTGCATCTGGTCTCTTTTGCTGTCTTGCATATAAGATCGTTATTACCATCTTTCTAAATTCCATATATATGTGTTAATATACTATATTGGTGTTTCTCTTTCTGACTTACTTCACTCTGTATAATAGGCCCCAGTTTCATCCATCTCATTAGAGCTGATTCAAATGCATTCTTTTTTATGTTCCAATGAGGAATATTCCATTGTGTATATGCATCACAACTTCCTTATCCATTCATCTGCTGGTTGACATCTAGCTTGCTTCCATGTCCTAGCTATTATAAACAGTGCTTCAATGAACATTGGAGTACAGTGTGTCTCTTTCAATTCTGTTTTCCTCAGTGTATATGCCCAGCAGTGGGATTGCTGGGTTGTATGGGAGTTCTATTTTCAATTTTTAAAGGAATCTCCACACTGTTCTCCATAGTGGCTGTACTAGTTTGCATTCCTAACAACAGTATAAGAGGGTTGCCTTTTCTCCACACCTTCTCCAGAATTTATTGTTTGTAAACTTTTTGATGGCAGCCATTCTGACAGGCATGAGATGGTACCTCATTGTGGTTTTGGTTTGCATTTCTGTGATAATGAGTGATGTTGAGCATCTTTTCATCTGTTTGTTATCCATTTGTATGTCTTTGGAGAAATATACATTTAGTTCTTTGGCCCACTTTTTGATTGGGTCGTTTATTTTTCTGGTATTGAACTGCATGAGCTGCTTGTATATTTTTGAGAATAATTCTTTGTCAGTTGTTTCATTTGCTATTATTTTCTCTTATTCTAAAGGCTGTCTTTTCACCTTGCTTATAGTTTCATTCACTGTGTAAAAATTTTTAAGTTTAATTAGGTCCCATTTGTTTGTTTTTGTTTTTATTTCCATTACTCTGGGAGGTGGGTCATAGAAGATTTTGCTGTCTTTTATGTAAGAGAATGTTCTGCCTATGTTTTCCTCTAAGAGTTTTATAGTTTCTAATCTTACATTTAGATCTTTAATCCATTTTGAGTTTATTTTTTGTGTATGGTGTTAGAAAGTGTTCTAGTTTCATTCTTCTATAGGTGGTTGACCAGTTTTCCCAGCACCACTGGTTAAAGAGATTGTCTTTTTTCCATTGTATATTTTTGCCCATTTTTTTTTACTTTTAGTAATGAAGCAGACAACCTTTTGCAGAGAGAACTTGACAGAGGGCCAAATGTATAGCCATTATGGAAATCAAATCTTAACATTAAATTCTGCTGCTGCTGCTGCTGCTGCTAAGTCGCTTCAGTCGTGTCCGACTCTGTGCGATCCCATAGATGGCAGCCCACCAGGCTCCCCCGTCACTGGGATTCTCCAGGCAAGAACACTGGAGTGGGTTGCCATTTGTGACACACAAAAAGAGGAGTCATTCAGTTCAGCACCTATGTTAAGATATATAGACAGCAACGTGGGTCTTTTAATACATTTAAATTATCTCATTTAATTTTTTTAAATTTATCATGACCTTTATAATATAGGTGCTCTTTTTAAATGGGCCATGTTGTAAACATTTCAAGATCGCAGAATTTATGAGTTTCTGCATATCATTAGAGAAAATTGTACAAATTATCCTGTATAACTGTTTGCATTGATATAACTGGGCAGATAAGCTATAAACAGTTCCCCTTATACTCTGTAGGCAGACTATCTCGGAACATAAACCTGAATTTAATTTCTCATTGTTAAATTAAAATATGTTTACAAAGGTCAGTTTCATAGACATGTGGAAATGAGAATTTGTTGTTGTTTAGTCATTAAGTCGTGTCTGACTCTTTGCAACCCCATGGACTATAGCCTGTCAGGGTCCTTGGTCCATGGGATTTCCCAAGCAAGAATACTGGAGTGAGTTGCCAGTTCCTTCGACAGGGGATTTTCCCTACTCAAGAATTGAACCTGAGTATCTGGCTTGGCAGGCAGATTCTTTATCACTGAACCACCAGGGAAGCCCCGGATATAAGGATACAGAATCAAATATTTTTACTTTTTGTAAGAAGTAAAAGCAGAGAAAGGAAATGCTAACTCTCATTGCTTGTAAACTGTTCCCATAGGTCACATATTTCAGTTGAAAATAAATATCATGATTAGAAAAGCCAGTTTTTAGGACAATGACAAATGCCAGTAATCCTATAAGTATAAATTCAGTGAAAGCTTAGAAACTTCTTTAGGTTTGTATATAAATGAAAAACTGCTTGTTTTTGTGGGTAAGCATGTGCATATTTGTGTATTTGTAAGCCGGATCATCCCGAGTTCTTAATAGTCTTTAAGAAACATCACTTGCAAAGGTAAAAAGTAATGCTTTCCTGACATGCTTACTTAGGCCATCAGAACAAGTACCACTAGCACTACATCATGGAAATACAGAGTGAGTTTATTTGCCAAAAAAAAAAAAATTACTAGTAATAAATTGGTAGGGCATACATGAAGTCCCAGATTATCAGTACTCACAAGATGGTCTGCAGGTACCATGGCCAATATCCCAACTGAGAGACACTCATAGTCATCCCACTTATTTATGCAGATAGGGGTAGGAGACACTAGGAGTCATGGGAATATGGAAGTCCCTGATCCAGGAGATATCTTCATGAATATTTCTCCTGAGCTCAGCAACTGGAATCAGCCTAATGTCTTCTTGATTCAGCTCAACCTGCTGAACTGTTTCTCCACTAAACTACTAAAAATGGGCAGAAAAACCAACCACCAAAATTGTCTAGACTTGTCTCTCCTCCCTCTCAAGAGGTAACATCATTTAAATAACACTGGTTGTATCTTTGATTGAATGTCTGATAGAACATATCTTTAAAATACCTTGCTTGTAAGACCCTTTTGGAGATATTTTGCCAACTTTATAATCTTCATTACCCTTATTAATGAGAATAGAGATTAACTATGTTGCTGTATTTGTAATGATTAGGCAGGCTGAAATATCTGAAAATAAAACCCTTAATAAACAGATGCTACAATTTCAAGAAGTACAGTAGGGCAGGGATGAACAGTGAGTCTCCAGAGTCATAGTGATATTTTTCAGTATATTGAAAAAACCAAGGGAAAAACCAAAGAGCTGTGTGCTAAGAAAACCTGAAGTAAGAAGACTAATTCACAGTCAGCTATCTTCTTCACAACAACTGCTGTCATGTTCTTCCTTGCTATCCTTTATTAAAAACAGAGCAACATATAAAACATGGAAAAAAAATTAGTGTAAACACATAAAAGGAAAACATAAAAGATGGAAAAGTATTTTTAAATTAGAAGTGGATAGTAAAGTATTGGAAAATTATAGATAAAGAAATGTAGGATGGAAATGGCATTAATTATAAAAACATTAGTCCTTTTTATTAAAGTATAGTTGATTTACAATGTTTGATTAGCTTTAGGTGTACAGCACAGAAATTCAGCTTTATATATGTGTGTGTGTATATATGTTTATGTGTGTGTGTATATGTAATTTTTCAGATTCTTTTCCCTTATAGATAATTACAAAATATTGAGTATAATCCCCTGTGTTATATGGTAGTCCTTATTGCTTATCTATTTTGTGTATAGTAGAGTGTATATGTTAATCCCAAACTCCTAATTTATCCTTCTCCCTCTTTCCACTTAGCCACAAGTTTGTTTTCTATGTCTGTGGGTCTCTTACTGCTTTATAAACAAATACATTTGTATTTCTTTTTTAGATTCTATATATAAAGTACCATATGATATTTGTATTTATTTTTTAGATTCTATATATAAAGTACCATATGATATTTGTCTTTTCCTGTCTGGCTTGCTTCACATAGTGTGATAACCTCTAGATCCATTCATGTTGCTGCAAATGGTATTATTTCATTATTTTTTGTGGCTGAGTAATATTCTAGTAATATTCCACATCTTTATCCATTCCTCTGTAGATGGACATTTAGGTTGCTTCTACGTCATGGCTATCATAAATAGTGCTGCAGTAAACATTGGGGTGTATGGCTCCTTTTAATTATAAAATTTATTCACATTAATATTTTAATAAATTAAACAGATGTTTAAAAATAAGAATATAAACATGAAATTTAAAACTAACTCAAAGACCCAAAGTTAAAGGTCGTTAACATTCAGATAAGATATATCAGTGTTAAAAAATCATGTTAAAAGAGAAAAGTTTAAGATTTTATGACAATTTATGGTACTATAAGATATTTTTAAAAAGAAATTTGATGAGGGAATGCACACATAACATACTAGGAGTAGAGAAATAAGATATAAAACACTACATCTTTAGCTGCCACCTCCAAATACTCCTGTTGTGTGTAAAGATTGTCATGCCCCTAGGAAGAGAGAGATTTCCTCCAGCTACAGTCAAGTTAGATCCTATTTTTCATCATGTTTCTTAATAAATCTGTAATATCAGGTAGAGGGGAGGAAATAAAGAAGAGGAAATACAAACACTGCTACTGCTGCTAAGTCACCTCAGTCGTGTTCGACTCTGTGTGACCCCATAGATGGCAGCCCACCAGGCTGCCCCGTCCCTGGGATTCTCCAGGCAAGAACACTGGAGTGGGTTGCCATTTCCTTCTCCAATGCATGAAAGTGAAAAGTGAAAGTGAAGTCGCTCAGTCTTGTCCAACTCTTAGCGGCCCCATGGACTGCAGCCAACCAGGCTCCTCCATCCATGGTATTTTCCAGGCAAGAGTTCTGGAGTGGGGTGCCATTGCCTTCTCCAAATACAAACACAGGGGCAAACAAAGCATATGACTAGCAAAGTGTCGGCACAATCTGTCTTCTCCTAGAATTTATTACGGTGCTTAAGTGGAGTTTGCCACGGTGCTTAATTTTAATTTCAGAAAATGAAATGACAGATTAAAAAAAAGCAACAGCAACAAAAGATGACTTTACATTTTAATATGATTATTCTCTAACTTCAATGGACCTCATGATAACCTTAAGAGCTTGTACAAATGTAGATTTTGAGTCTATGAAATAAAAATTTCAATCGGTTAGTATGGTTGTTGCCAGAGAATGTTCATTTTTCATGCTCCTCAACTTAAAGTTTAAGATATTTTTATAATATGCTTAAGTTTATAATATGCTACAATATTCCTTCAAGGAGAGCCTGAAATTCCAGGGAGTCTTCAGTTCAGTCAAGAATACTGCTGTCGGTTTCCTTTTCCTATTCCAGGATCTTCCCCAGGGATTGAACCTGTGCTCCTGCATTGGGAGGCAGATTCTTTACAAATGTGCCACCTGGGAAGCCCACAGAGAACTTTTAAGTTCAGTTCAGTTCAGTTCAGTCATCATTCAGTTGTGTCTGACTGTCTGTGACCCCATGAACCGCAGCATGCCGGGCCTCCCTGTCCATCACCAACTCCCAGAGTCCACCCAAACAAAGTCCATTGCGTCAGTGATGCCATCCAACGATCTCATTCTCTGTCTTCCCCTTTTCCTCCTGCCCTCAATTGTTCCCAGCATCAGGGTCTTTTCAAATGAGTCAGCTCTTTGCACCAGGTAGCCAAAGTATTGGAGTTTCAGCTTCAACATCAGTCCTTCCAATGAACACTCAGGTCTGATCACCTTTAGGATGGACTGGTTGGATCTCCTTGCAGTCTAAGGGACTCTTAAAAGTCTTATTCAACACCACAGTTCAAAAGCATCAGTTCTTCGGTGCTCAGCTTTCCTTATAGTCCAACTCTAATATCTATACTGGAGAAGGCAATGGCACCCCACTCCAGAACTCTTGCCTGGAAAATCCCATGGACGGAGAAGCCTGGTAGGCTGCAGTCCATGGGGTCGCTAGGAGTCGGACACAACTGAGCGACTTCACTTTCACTTTTCACTTTCATGCATTGGAGAAGGAAATGGCAACCCACTCCAGTGTTCTTGCCTGGAGAATCCCAGGGACGGGGCAGCCTGGTGGGCTGCCATCTATAGGGTGGCACAGAGTTGGACATGACTGAAGCAACGTAGCAGCAGCAGCAATATCCATACATGACTACTGGAAAAACCATAGCCTTGACTAGACGGACCTTTGTTGGCAAAGGGATGTCTCTGCTTTTTAATATGCTGTCTAAGTTGGTCATAATTTTCCTTCCAAGGATTAAGTATCTTTTAATTTCATGGCTTCAGTCTCTATCTGCAGTGATTTTGGAGTCCCCCAAATTAAGTTTTCCACTGTTTCCCCATCTATTTGCCATGAAGTGATGGGTCCTACGTCTCCATTTATGAAGCAATAATGGAAGGTCTGTATGGTGTTTTAAAAATATATTTGCTGTAGTCAAAAACTTTAAATTTTCACTACAATAGGTCCTTGGTAGAATGGCAGTAAGGATTTTTCCAATACCAAGATAATATGAGAAATATGTTATTGGTTGATACAGTTATTACAAGTTATTATTGTAATTTTCAACCAATTAATTTTTAACCTTGTTGAAAATTGCAAGGTTAATGTGTATGAAAGTTGCTCAGTCATGTCCACCTCTTTGCAGTTCCATGGATTGTATCCTACCAGGCTTCTCTGTCCTGAGAATACTCCAGGTAATAATTCTGGAGTGGGTTGTTGTTTCTCTCTCCAGGGGACCTTTTGACCCAGGGATTGAACTCAGGTCTCCTGTATTGCAGGCAGATTCTTTACCATCTGAGCTATCGAGATTAATGAGTAAATTAAAAATAAATTTTTATTTAAAACATAAATACAAGTTTCTATAAGGCATCTAATCACTTGCATTAAAAACATTAAGATTTCCATTATCTCGAGGAATTTGCTACTGAAAATTGTCTGACTTTTTGTTTCTATTAAGTGTAGTTTAATTTAAAAGTACACTTTCATAATTTTGAGTTCCATATCCCGTCACTACAACACTTATAAACATTTTTAAAAAATCAACATTGTACTGAAAAGACCTATTTGGAGGAGACTGCTATGGGAAACAGCAATCAGTGCTCCTCAGCCCTGATCAAATTCCACCAAGCTGAAATAGTACGGATCTTTCTGTGCGGGAGATATAATTCCTCGTTAGCCCATTTGGTACTGCCTGCTTCCTTTGGGGGAAGAAATCTCATCGCCAACTTTCTCCAGAGACCTTGATTCTGCTTTTGGGATGATCTATAGCTCAGTCACCTCCACAGCAAAAACAGAAGCAGGCGTTGAGTGTACACCTGTCTTGGTGGCTACAAAGTTTTTACAGCCTCTATCCTGTTGTGGTATTTTTGAGGGCCCAAGAGTTTCTTTAGGGATTGAATAACCAGAGAATATTTCAGATTAGACTTTTTATCTCTGTGGCAATAAATTCCCCAAAATTAGGGCAGTTCTGCAAACAGGCAATCATAGGCAAATGCTAAACATCCTTAAAGCCTCAAGACCCTGGTCTTTTATTCACTGGACTCAGTATTATGGCCACCACCACCAACAACTGACTGGTAGCTCTTCTGAGGCCATCTGAGGTAAATAACACTCCTATTCAGATCTTTGCTGTGTTGGCCCTGATGCTTGGTATAGGACTCTATGTGGAGGTGCTTAAAAGATTTCATGGAGCACTCATGTTAATGACACCATTATGAGCACCTCTTTATCATTGTTTCTTTTTGTGATATAGGTGGTTTTAAAACAGCAAACCGTACCCAGATTGTAGAAAACAGATCACCCTGAGCAGACATATTCCTTTCATTTCTGTTTACAAGCTATTTCTACTATTTCCAAAACTAGAATAGAAGCAACCGACACTAAGACCAGAGCACCATGGTTCTGTTTACTTAAGTTTTGATAAAATATTTATCTACACTGCAATAAAGATTATTGCTTTGTCCACTTGCAAATTTAAGTATTTGATGTCTACTAAGTTAATGCCATATATTTTTATTTAAGTGTCTCATTTCTAATGTAGACTGTTGTTGTTCAGCCGTTCAGTCATGTCTGATGCATTGTAAGCCCGTTTCTTCTTCTACATACCATTTCTTAGAACCATTAGACCAGATTTACTGGATACCAGGGGATGGAAACCCCAGCTGTTGCCAGAAGTGCTCATCTTGACATTAATCCTGGCAACTTTATATCTCAGGATAGTATAGAGTAGAGAGGACATGATTTGGTTCAAACAGCTTCAGGATGTGTTATTGCCTACATTTCAAGCTACCAAACCATGGATGTCAAGCAATGCCCAGAACAAATTAGTCTCAGAGAGACAAGCTTATGAAGATATTTTTTTAACTATAAAGTATTTTCTCCAATTTTATTCCCATGGCAACCCCAAAATAAAAATTTCCCAAGGAAAGATGTCTAACATTTAGCCTGTCCATAGGTCTTTACTCATCTATCAATGTTTCACTCTAGCTGCATCACTATTTGCCATATTCTGTTCATTAAAAAAAACCTACATCACTTAGATTTTACTTGGTAACTAGTGAAGTGGTCCTCCTTGCAGCTGATAATCACCTGAGGTCATGTTGGAAAAGTTAGGTGTCCTTTGGTTATTATAATGATTGGGGATCCTTATTGATAGTCAGTTGTCAAGAACCAGGAGTTCTAACTCTAGCCTTCCTGAAATGATCAGGAGAGTCATATATTCACTTGTGTAGAAAATATGAATATTTTGTGAAAAATAGTTTATAATTTTCTGATCCTAAATCTTAATTTGGGCTTCCCTGGTATCTCAGTGTTAAAGAATCCCCCTGCCAATGTAGAAGAGGCAAGACACTTGGGTTTGATCCCTGGATCAGGAAGATCCCCTGGAGTAAGAAATGGCAACTCATTCGAGACTTCTTGGCTTGAAAATGCCTGGAGGGCTACAATCCGTGGGGTTAAAAAGAGTCTGACATGATTGAAGTGATGAAACAACAATAAATCCTAATGAAATAACCTATGAAAACATGCTTTTGCATAGCTTTAATTCTTTTCACTGAATTTTCCAGGAATGCATTTACATTGTACTTTGACCTGAATCTTTAGCAAGTTTTATCAAATCTTTATCAAGTTTATCAAAGTTTGTACTTTGACCTGAATCTTTATCAAGAGTTGTTCTTAATTTAGAAAAAAATATCATATGATGGAGGACACTGGCACCCATGGTAGAATTTTAAATGTATCAGACTGCATTCCGTGTTGTGTCCTCAGTCGCTCAGCTGTGTCCAACTCTGTGACTTCATGGACTGTGGCTCACCAGGCTCCTCTGTCCATGGGATTTCTCAGACAAGAATACTGGAGTGGGTTGCCATTTCATACTCTAAGGAATGCATTCCATGTTAAGGCCTTTCATATAAATATCACACTACTTTTTTTTTTCTGTGACTTTTTCTTTTATATAGTATAACAGCATATAAATTCATAGTAATTTAATTAATCTGTTATTTTATAAATAATTCTTTGTTTCCAAGGTTTGCTATTATCTTTTCCAAAAACTACTGTAATTATTTTTGGACATGTCTACATGTTGCAATATTTGTGTCTTCCAAAATTCTTATATTGATATCCTAACCCTCAAGATGATGCTATAGGAAATGAAGTCTTTGGGATTTGATTAGGGTGTGAATGGGAAGCCCTCATGAATAGGAGGGCTTGAATAGTACCTTTGTAGGTAAATTCTGAAAGATCTCCTTCCTCCCTTCCACCTTGTGAGGTTACAACTAGAAGCTGCTTTCTACAAACCAGGAATTCAGTTCTCACCAGAATCTGACTATACTGGCACCCTGATACTGGACTGCTAGCCTCCAGAATTATAAGAAATAAAGTCTGTTATTTACAAGCCACATAACCTATGGCATTTTTGTGAGTCAAGTTAGCCCATGACTCTACTTTAGACAATGACAAGACTTCACAGATATTTACCTGGACTTTCTGTTATAAAGTTTGTGCAGGAATGGTATTCAGGATATTTAATGACTGTAATGTCACAGGCAGTGCCCTATTGGGATGGAGATCAGCAGTCAGCAACTTACTTAGGTGGTTTGAGTTATCTCTGTTTTCTTAATATATGAATTTATTGCTATAAACTTTTGCTAAGAACTACTTTTGCAGTGTTTCTTAGGTTTTGGTGTGTGGTGTGTCCATTTTCATTTCTTTCTCAGTATTATCTGAGTTCCCTTTTTGATTTCTTCTTTGATCCACTGGTTTTTCAGGAATGTGTTGTTTAGTTTCAATGTGTGTTGTTTAATTTCAACATGTCTGTAAATTTTCCAACTTTTCCTCTTAATGTTGATTTCTAGTTTCATACCATTGTGATCAGAGAAGACACTTGGTTTGATTTTAATATTTCTAAACTTTCTATGACTTTTTTGCCCAATCTCAGGATCTATCATGGAGACTGTTCCATGTGCACTTGAGATTAATATGTATTCTGCTGCTGTTGGATGAATATACATATATGTGTAATATATATATGATGTATATATGGTCCACTTAAAGTACAGTTCGAGTCCAACATTTACTTGTTGATTTTCTGTATGGATGATCTATTGATTGTTGAAAGAGAGGTATTCAAATCCCCTACTATTCATGTATCATTGCCTATCATTTCAGTTCTATTAATATTTACTTACTATAAACAGGTGTTCTAATGTTGGGTGTATATATATTTACAGTTGTTATATTTTTGATGAGTTGAACTGCACTGAATAAGTTTTTCTGTCTGCATGGTTTATTTCTCTGTTTCTTTAAAGTTGAAGTGGGTCTTTTATCATTCAGTCCTTCAGTCCTCTCTGTCACCTTCTCTGATCTTTACTAGTTTTCTTCAGGTGGGAGATATTAATACTTGCCATTGGCCCAATTTATATCTAGGTCTTTCTCCTACCTTGTTTGGATACACCTCTTCCATGCTTCTTGCTCCCTCTTGTGACAGAATTCTTAAGCTTTTATATTTTCTCTAGATCTTACTACTTACCAGACCAGCTGCTGAAAAACCTATCTCTTGTTTTCTTAAAGGCAGCACTTCAGTTCATTTGTATGTTTCTTCTTTGACCACAGACCCTGGCCTTTTTTCTGTGTGTACTCCCTTTCTACCAAAACTCGTTCTCCCTGCAGCCCACAGAAGAAAACACAAAGAGCTGGTCTCAGAGTGGGAGGCCGTTTGGGTTGACAGTTAGCACATCACTGTTGCCATGCGGGCCTGGTAAGGGTCATCCTTGTGTGAGGATTTTCCAGTGACTCATGGATGGGTTTCCTGCTAGAGGTCAGAACACAAGAGGGACCACATCCATTTAACAAACAATAGTATTCTTATCTTCCTCTCTCAGGAACCCCTTCCTCCTCCTAGTCCTGGGGATTCCACCTTCATACTTGGTGCTATGGGAGAGAAATGAGTTTTTATAGCAGTGTCCTGCAAACTAGGGAAGTCAGGAGCTCACTTATGCTCTCCCATCTCCCAGGGGAAAAGTCACCATTGACTAGTTCAACTGCACACTGCACCTCCTGGGGGACAGGTGATGATGACAAAGTTCTTCTTACCCTCTCCAGTGTGTCCAAACTTGTATATATCTTTCTTATTGCAGTGAAGTGCTGGAAGCTGTCCTTAGTAACTTGGACTTCTACAAAGTTTCCTTTGTCTGCAGGTATGTGACCAAGTTAGCACTCTCCAGTTTTCCATGACTGTGGCCAAAAAAGATTGAGCAGGTTCACAGATTCCTACTGGTTTTGCTGCTTTACTGAGTTCTGTCTGCCTGGTGCACAGGTGGGTGATACTCTTCTCAGGTCCTTACTTCTCCCAGGTCCCTTGGAAGATGGTGTTTGATTCAGTATCTCCAACAGAGATACCTTTGTTCATAGATGGATGCTGAATTTTAGTTCTTAAATGATGGGGCAGATAGGAGGGACTCTCATACTGTCTTGATGCTGACATCACTCGCTGTAGGACACTTTGTTTAACTATTTATCCTTTGAGAGAGATCTAAGTTGTTTCCAGTTTTTGACTGTTATGACTAAAGCTTTTATAAACATTTATTTTCAAGTTTTTATGTTGATACATATTTTTATTTCTCTAGGAATAATGTCTAAAATTGCGATTATTGGATTGTATGGTAGTTGCATGCTGAGTTATTTAAGAAACTAAACTGTTTTCTAGAAGCTCCTCGTTTCATATTCCTATCAGCAATGTTTGAGTTGCTGTCTGTTCTTACCAACATTTAGAATTGTTGCTAGCTGTTTTTTAGAAGCCCTATAGATAGATGTGATATACGTTGTGGTTTTAATTTGCATTTTCCCAAAGTTTAACAAAGTTGAACATGTTTTCATGTAACTCATTTGCCATCTGTATATCATCTGTGGGGAAATGTCCCTTCTTATCCTTTGCTCATTTTCTAATTGGATCATTTTTACCTCTTGAGTTTTGACAACACTTTACACAATCTAACAAAGGATAGATACTATCTTTATTATATGTGTAGCTTTTATATATTTTCTATTAGTGTAGCTTGCACATATTTTCATTCTCTTAACTGTACTTTCACAGACCAAATGCTTTTAAGTTGGAAGTACAGTTTGTCAGTACTCATATAAATTATAAAATTTTGGGGGTCCAAAATCACTGCAGATGTGACTGCAACCATGAAATGAAAAGACAGTTCCTCCTTGGAAGAAAAGCAGGACCAACCTACACAGCATATTAAAAAGCAGAGACACTGGATGCTTGGGGCTGGTGCACTGGGACGACCCAGAGGGAGGGTATGGGTAGGGAGGAGGGAGGAGGGTTCAGGATGGGGAACACAGGTATACCTGTGGCGGATTCATTTCGATATTTGGCAAAACTAATACAATATTGTAAAGTTTAAAAAAAAAAAAAAAAGCAGACACATTACTCTACCAACAAAAGTCTGTCTAGTGAAAGCTAAGCTATGTTTTTTCCAATAGTCATATGGATGTGAAAGCTCAAACATAAAGAAAACTGAGTGCCAAAGGATTGATGCTTTTGAACTGTGGTGTTAGAGAAGACTCTTGAGAGTCCCTTGGACATCAAGGAGATCCAACCAGTCCATCCTAAAGATCAGTCCTGAGTGTTCATTGGAAGGACGCTGAAGCTGAAACTCCAATACTTTCATTACCTGATGTGAAGAACTGACTCATTGGAAAAGACCCTGATATTGGGTAAGATTGAGGACAGGAGGAGAAAGGGATGACAGAGGATAAGATGGTTGGATGGCATCACTGACTCAGTGACCATGAGTTTGAGAAAGCTCCAGCCGTTGGTGATGGACAGGGAAGCCTGGCATGCTGCAGTTCATGGAGTCACAAAGATTCAGACACACCTGAGCAACTGAACTGAACTGAACAGTATGACAGTAATTTTATAAACTATACTTCTTGTGTCAAGTTTAATGTGAGGATTAAAAGGATCTATGCTTTCCCTAGATCCCAGTGTTACTCCTATATGCTTTTTCTAAAATGAGGTAGGAGCTTCCCTGATGGCTCAGACAGTAAAGCATCTGCCTGCAATACGGGAGACCTGGGTATGATCCCGGGATTGGGAAGATACCCTGGAGGAAGGCATGGCAATCCACTCCAGTATTATTATGTTTTGTTTTTTTTTTTTCCAGGTGGATTCTTTACTGACTGAGCCACCAAGGAAGCCCTATTTTTTTAAACTATAGTAACTATAATTTATAAATATAGATAGACTTCAAATTATATATATATATATATCTCCAAATTATAGAGATACAGATAGATATAAAAAGATCCATAGATAGGTCCTAATTTTTAGTCAGCCCATCATTATATGATGGTACATGATAAAATATTTCATCCTGTTAGTAATTTGTTTAATGTTACAATTATATGAATCTTATAGTCAGACTTATTGAGCTTTAAAACCTGAATTTGGCAATTATAGCTGATCAAACTTGTTTGTGCTATGATTTTCTCAAACTAGAAAATGAGGTTCAAAGTGAGAAAAATAGTATATTCAAAATCTCAGCAGGAGCCTAGCAAAAAATAATTGATATGATATCAATTATTTTATTACCTAAGAGCAAAACTCTTTATCCTGTACTTTAAAAAAATCATTTTCTGATTATTCTTCTCAAATTTATGAGTGGCAGAGTTGATTTGATTATGGAGGAAAAATGGTCTGAGGTTAAAGTGAGGAAAGAATACAGTATCATTCATCAGTGCCTAATGGGTATGCAAAAACTGTGAGTAAACTTGTTTGCAGCTTTCCATGTAAAATAAATGAATAATAAAATGAAAATCATAATAGCCTGATTGTAAAAAAAAAAAAAAAAACTGCTGTTGAAGTTTGCTTGCATCCATGATATACCTGAGGGGAAAATGTATTAGAATATGATAAATTTGGGCTGCTTTTTTGGTTATTTTTCCTATAATAAATAGCCTCTGATACTCTAATCTTCTTGGGTTTTCCTCAAGCTATCACACTAAGTAGAATCCTTGTATTCTGCCCCAATTATAACATTCCTAGAGCCCCACTTCAGAACTGCGGTGAACTGTTTCTAAAGGCGGTTAACCAGAGATCAGAGGGAGACCCCCTACTATTAAGCAGTACTTCAACAGATAGCACAGAGAAGGCAATTTATTTTAACTTTGTATTTGCCATCCCACAGAGGGAGGTGCAATACTTACTGGTACTCGTTTCTCTTCATTGTAGAGGCAAAATGGAGCAAGTAAAATTATCTCAGATATAGTCCCTCAAATAATTAAACTCTCCAAAAGGCCCTGAGGACTCAGTGTTTAGAGAATTTAAAATTAAGTCTTTGGTGGAATTGCATAAAATAGATCATGGGGTTTCTTCTCTCTATTAGTGTATAAAATGTCTATGGAGAATCAAATGAAAGAGGTTATACTCTTTATATTTTATATACTATATAGTAACCATTTTTCTCATTGATTCAAATTCTGTGGTAAGTTTTAATTGTGCAATTTAAATATAATTGTTTAAATAAAAATTGTAGAAACAAGTTGAACAACATATGTGATTTTTCTTGGAGTGATTATTTATAGTTTACCATTACTTCTGATGTATAATGTTTCAAAAGAAAATATTGGGAGAGAAACAGACCTGTTCATAATCAAATAGATGAACTGTCAGTGATGGAGTCATGATTAGAAATGATATCCCCTGAGATTTTTCTGAGAACCTATTGCTGTACACTGTTGGGTTTTCATGTGTCCTTAAGTACTAAACCTAACTTGTGGCTGTCACAGCACTTGCCAGCATGATAAACAAAGGAATTCCAATAATAATAATAAGCTAAACTAATAGTGTTCTGGTAATGGCTAGCTTGAGATATTATTTTTTTTTTTAGCTTGAGATATTCTAAGCTAACTATTTCACTATAGATATGTTATGTTTTTCCTTGTTTCTGTGTCTAATTTATATTATTTCATTACTTAAGAGACACACTGAGTGTAAATTATTGTTACTAAAGCAAATGACTGCTAATGATCAGAGCTTTATTAAATTTACTATACAAATGCCCAGTGAATGGTCCAATAAAAATAAAATAGAAATCAAGATAATGACTGGAGCCTATTATACAGAGTGAAGTAAGCCAGAAAGAAAAACACCAATACAATATACTAACGCATATATATGGAATTTAGAAAGATGGTAACAATAACCCTGTATATGAGACAGCAAAAGAGACACTGATGTATAGAACAGTCTTTTGGGCTCTGTGGGAGAGGGAGAGGGTGGGATGATTTGGGAGAATGGCATTGAAATATGTATAATATCATATATGAAACGAGTCGCCAGTCCAGGTTCGATACACGATACTGGATGCTTGGGGCTGGTGCAATGGGATGACCCAGAGGGATAGTATGCGGAGGGAAGAGGGAGAAGGGTTCAGGATGGGGAACACATGTATACCTGTGGCGGATTCATTTCAATATATGGCAAAACCAATACAATATTGTAAAGTTAAAAAATAAAATTAAAAAAAAGATAATATCATTTCCTTAAATAATGTAAGGGGATAATAAGCCAATAATAATATTAATCTGTAATAACTTACCTCAATTTTAGTGATGATTTATCTGCACTCAGATATGCCATTACTCCAAATGTTCATTTATACATTTAATTTCATAATATTTTTATTATTTACCTTTTAAGGTAGGAAGCAAATTATACTCTATTATTTTTCTTTTTTTATTGATGTATAGGTGACTTACAACGTTGTACATTGTCCTGTACTATATAGGAAAGTGCCTCAGTTATACATATATATACAATCTTTTTAACTATTTTTTTTTCCATTATAGTTTATCACAGGATGGAGAGTATAGTGCTACACGTTAGGCCTTTGCTCTTTGTCCATTCTAAATGTAATAGTTCACATCTATTCCCAATACCAAACTCCCAGTCCATCCCTCTCCCTTTCCCCCTACCCTTGGCAACCACAATTCTGTTCTTTGTGTCTATGAATCTATTTCTGTTTTGCAGATAAGTTCATTTGCATCATATTTTAGATTCCACATATAAGTAATATTGTATAATACTTCTCTTTCTCTTTCTGACTTATTTCACTCAGTATGACAATCTCTGGGTCCATCCATGTTTCAATAAATGGCATTATTTCAGTCTTTTTTATAGCTGAGCAGTATTCCATTGTATATTTGTACCACATCTACTTTATCCATTTATCTGTCAATGGAATTTAGATTGTTTCCATGTTTCGGGTACTGTCAATAGTGCTGCTATGAACATAAGTGTACTTATGTCTTTTTGGATTATAGTTATGTTTGTTTATCTGCCAGAAGTGGGATTGCTGTATCATATTGTAATTCTATTTTTAGTTTTCTGAAGAATCTCCAAAAAAAAAAAAAGAATCTCCATACTGTTTTCCATAATAGCTGTACCAACTTACATTCCCTCCTACAGTGAAGGAGGGTTCCCGTCTCCACACCCTCTCCAGCACTTGTTATTTGTAGATTTTTTTTAAATTTATTTATTTTAATTAGAGTCTAAGTACTTTACAATATTGTATTGGTTTTGCCATGCATCAATATGAATTCACCACGGGTGTACACATGTTCCCAATCCTGAACCCCCCTCCCACCTCCCTTCCCATACCATACCTCTGGGTCATCCCAGTGCACCAGCCCCAAGCATCCTGTATCCTGCATCAAAACTGGACTGATGAGTCGATGGCATTCTGACCTGTTTAATGCAGTTACTCACCGTAGTTTTAATTTGCATTTTTCAAACAAAACTGAAATATGAAACTCATAAATGGAAGAAAAGCAGTGACCAGAAACTGATTCTAAATGGGTCCAGACAATAATTTAGTGAAGAAATTTCTTTGAAGAAAACATTACAATTATGTTCAAAGAAGGAAAGAAAATTATTCCATTATTGAATTAATAAATAAAAAAAGTTAACAGAAAACTTTAAGAAAGAACCACATGGAAATTCTAGAGACAAAAGTTATAATAATAGCAATGGAAATTTCACAAGTTAGAATCAAAAGGAAACCTGAGTTTGTGGAAGAAAGAAGCAGTAAACTTAATTATAGATTAGTTATCACTCTGAAGAACAAAGAAATAAAGATGAAAAGAAAATGAATGGAAACTCACAAATCTGTTAGAATATATTGTGTTCCAAAGTTTGTGTGAAATCATGGTTTCAAAAGTGGGGGTGGGGAGTGGAAATAAAACTCAAAATAATAATGACTAAAAATGTCCAGATTTGTTTAAAACATTGATTTACAGCCCCATGAACTCAATAAATTCAAAGTAAAATAAAAACAGCACACCACATTGTGGCACTCTAGATATAGTACTCCCCAAAGATGTTCATGTCTTAACCTCCAGAATCCATTAATAAGTTACTTTACATGGCAAAAGAGATTGCAGAAGTACTTGAATTAAGAATTTTGAAATATAAAGATTATTCTGCATTATCCACGATGGCCCTACACAATAAGAGGGAGCTTGATGGGTCGAAATAATGAGATTTATGGATAGTGTAACATGGAAACTTACATTACCATATGCAAAATAGATACCAGTGGGAATTGGCAGTATGTCTCAGAGAATTCAAACAGGGGCTCTGTATCAACCTGCAGGGGTGGGATGGGGAGAGAGATGGGAGGGAGGTTCAAGAGGGAGAGGACATATGCATATCTATGGCTGTTAAAATTTGACAGAAAACAACAAAATTCTGTAAAGCAACTATCCTTCAATTAAAACATAATTAAATAAAAATAAAAATGGCATATGACAATGGAAGTAAAGCTGGAGTGAGCTGCTTTGAAGATGAAAGAAAGAACCACAAGTCAGGGACTGCAGATGGATTGCATAAACTGGAAAAAAAAGAAATAGATTCTCCCCTGAAGGAACAGAGCACCACCCACACATTGATTTCAGTCTGGTAAGATGCCTTTCAAAACTATAACCTCAGGAACTATAAGATAATTGATCTGTGTTGTTTTCAGCCATTAAGTTTGTGGTAATTTGTTACAGTAGCAGTAGAAAATTAACATGCATATGTATACACATCATAGTAAAATTGGCAAAAGTCAAAAATAAGGGAACTAGTTAAAATAGTAAGAGGAAAATAATTTAGAGTTGGGAGCAAAATATTAACAGCTGACTTCAAATCAGGAAAAGTAGAGTCTAGAAGACAATAGAATGACATTGTCAGAGTGCTAAAATGTGCTGACAATGATTTAGACAGCAAGACCTTTGATTTTAAAGGCACTGTTTACAATAGTCAGGATGTGGAAACAATCTAAATGTCCACCAATGGAGGAATAGATAACTAAGATGTGGTACATATATACAATGGACAGCCACAAAAAGGAATAGAATTGGATCATTTGTGGAGACATAGATGGACCTAACAAAGGTCATACTGAGTGAAATAAGTCAGAAGAAGAATACAAATATTGTATATTTATGCATGCATGGGGAATCCAGAAAAATGGTATAGATTATCTTATTTGATAGCAGAAATGGAGACACAAATTAAGAAAACAAATGCATGGATACCAACAGGGAAAAGGGGATGGAATGAATTGGAAGGCTGACACTGGCACACATACACTGCTGATACGATGTGCAACATAGATGATTAATGAGAACATAGATGACTAGTGAGAATATACTGCACAGCATAGGGAACTGTACTTACTGCTCTGTGGTAACCTAAATGGGAAGGAAGTCCAAAAGGGAGGGGATATATGCATATGTATGGCCGATTCATTTTTCTGTTCAATAAAAATGAACATAACATTATAAAGCAATGATATTCCAATAAAATTAATTTTAAACATTAAAAGAAATAAAGATCCAGTCCTTCTCAGTCTCTTTAAGGCTATTTCCACTGACATAGATATTCAGACACCGGCCCCCTTTTTATGGACTCGTGCCTTGATATTTTTCCTTGTTCTAGTGATTCTTGATTCCTAGTTGCTAAAATATTGACACACACACACACGAAAGAAAAAAAAAAAGTGGAGTAATGAATATACTTATTAAATAGATGGGAAGAATCTTTTGACAATATATATCAAGTCACCATGATGTACAATTTAAATAGCTCACAGTTTTGTATGTCAATTAAACCTCAATAAAACTAAACAGAAAAATCACATTTCCTAACCTTATCTGAGGCTCAATTATAAAGAGGCAATACTTTCTGTAATTTGAACAGATCATGAATTAGATCATTCCCAACCCCTTATACAAGGGTAGGAAAAAATTACAAGCCAAGATAACCCAAATATTCCTTGGAATTAATATGTAGGCTTTGTGAAAGGTCATTTCTATTTCAGGTTAGGAGTTCCATCTAGAGGGTAACATTAAGCTCATGATGGCCATTTAAAGAGCATCTATCATCAAATTCAATGCAAGAACTTCAAAGGGCACCCACAAAATACAGAGGTAAAGCTTTAATATAATTACTTGAGCTCCCAGATCGACATACCTGATGAGGTATTAGCATAACATTCTGTTACATAAATATATATTCCACTGTTAATATAGATGAAAAGTCATTTTTATATCACACAATACACAAACTCTTCATAATACTGAAATTGGATTTCAGAGTAGGTCATTCTAAATGGCACACTATAAAGTCTAGAATGGGATGAATTAAAATACAGAAGGAAGATAGTGAAGATTTTGTTATGCTCTTGTTTTAAACTGTGCTCATTCTTCTGTAATATAGCCATCAATTGCAAATATTGTAAATTTTATTCTCAGACTGGGATAAGGAGAAAAAAACACTAATTTTCCCCTTTAACCATTGTAGAAGAAAAACACCTGCTAATGGTAGGGAGAAGGCTGTTCGGTTTTTGTTTTTGTTTTCAAATAAGGTGCATGTTAAAGATATGAACTGATATCTATTGTAATTGCAGTTACTAGTTCTGAATTATTTGAAAAGACACTTACACACCTAGTGAAATCTATAGAAATTGACAAACAGGAATCTATAATTTTTTAACCTCTGACTACAACTCAGTTCTTGTAACTGAAAAAGAAAGGCTCACTATTAGTACCATCCAGCCCAGGAAAATGAAGACCTCGTCTACACTCCTTTAGATACAAACATTAAAGAAAGAAAGTGAAAGTGAAGTTGCTCAGTCGTGTCTGACTCTTTGTGACCCCATGGACACCAGGCTCCTCTGTCCATGGGATTTTCTAGGCAAGAGCACTGGAGTGGGTTGCCATTTCCTTCTCCAGGGAACTTCCCGACCCAGGGATTGAACCCAGGTCTCCCACATTGTAGACAGATGCTTTACCGCCTAAGCCACCAGGGAAGTTCTTTTAGATACAAACATGAGGGAAGGGCAAAAAAGCAGTCAGGGAAAATTCTAAAGACTGAAAAATTTCTGGTGAAAGTATTTAGTTCACAGCAAGAAGACCTTGGCATATGTAGTATATGCTATGGATTTGTGCCCACCACCTGTTCCTACTTTTTGTATGCATGTGTGTGTTTATTTTATTATGAAAAAAAATTTATTTAGAATTGGCCAGCTGTATTTGGGCTTTTTCTTTTTAACTTTACTTAGTATAGTGGCTTCCCAGGTGGCAATAGTGGTAAAGAACCTGCCTGCCAATGCAGGAAATGCAAGAGACACGAGTTTAATACCTGGGTTGGGAAGATCCCTTGGAGAAGGAAATGGCAACCCACTCAAGTATCCTTTCCTGGAGAATTCCATGGACAGAAGGACCTGATGGGCTACAGTTCATAGGGTTGTAAAGAGTCTGACATGTTTGAAACAACTTAGCATGCACATAGTTGATTTACAATGTTGTGTTAATTTCAAGTGTACAGCAGGGTGATTCACACACACATATGTATATGTGTGTGTGTGTATATATATATATATATATATATATATCCATTCCTTTTCAGATTCTTTTTCCATATAGTTTATTACAGAATATTGAGTATAGTTCTCTGTGCCATACAGTAGATCTTGGTTGCTTATCTGTTTTATATATAATAATGTGTGCATGTTAATCCTAACACCTAATTTATCCCTCACTACCCTACCTTTCCCCTTTGGAGGCCGTGGCTATATTTTTGAAGTCTATGAGTCTGCTTCTGTGTTATAAATAAGTTTAGAAGTACCTAAATCTGTTCAGTTCAGTTCAGTTCTGTCACACAGTTGTGTCTGACTCCTTTTGACCCCATGGAATGCAGCATACCAGGCTTCCCTGTCCATCACCAACTCCTGGAGCCTACTCAAACTCATGTCCATTGAGTCGGTGATGCCATCCCACCATCTCATCCAATGTTGTCCCCTTCTCCTCCTGCCTTCAGTCTTTCCCAGCATCAGGGTCTTTTCAAATTAGTCAGTTATTTGCATCAAGTGGCAAAATAATGGAATTTCAGCTTCAGCATCAGTGCTTATAATGAATATTCAGAATTGATTTCCTCTAGAATGGACTGGTTGGATCTCCTTGCTGTCCAAGGGACTCTCAAGAGTCTTCTCCTACACCACAGTTCAAAAGCATCAATTCTTCAACACTCAGCTTTCTTCACAGTCCAACTCTCACATCCATACATGGCTACTGGAAAAACCACAGCTTTGACCAGATGCACCTTTGTTAGCAAAGTAATGTCTCTGCTTTTTAATATGCTGTCTAGGTTGGTCATAACTTTTCTTCCAAGGAGCAAGAATGTTTTAATTTCATGGCTGCAGTCACCATCTGCAGTGATTTTGGAGCCCATAAAGATAAAGTCTGTCACTGTTTCCATTGTTTTCTGATCTATTTGCCATGCAGTGATGGGACCAGATTCCATGATCTTAGTTTTCTGAATGTTGAGCTTTAAGCCAACTTTTTCACTCTCCTCTTTCACTTTCATCAAGAGGCTCTTTGGCTCTTGTTCGCTTTCTGCCATAAGTTTGGTGTCATCTGCATATCTGAGGTTATTGATATTTTTCCTTGGCAATAGTAATTCTAGCTTGTGCTTATCCAGCCCAGCATTTTACATGATACACAATGCATATAAGTTAAATAATCAGGGTGGCAAAGTGCAGTCTTGATGTACTCCTTTTCCTATTTGGAACCAGTTTGTTGTTCCATGTCCAGTTCTAACTGTTGCTTCCTGATCTGCATACAGATTTCTCAGGAGACAAGTCAGATGGTCTGGTATTCTCATCTCTTGAAGAATTTTCCACACTTTGTTGTGATCCACACAGTCAAAGGCTTTGGCATAGTCAATAAAGCAGAAGTAGATGTTTTTCTGGAACTCTCTTGCTTTTTCGATGATCCAATGGATGTTGGCAATTTGATCTCTGGTTCCTCTGTCTTCTAAATCCAGCTTGAACATCTGGAAGTTCACAGTTCACGTACTATTGAAGCCTGGCTTGGAGAATTTTTAGCATTATTTTGCTAGATTGTGAGATGAGTGCAATTGTGAGGTAGTTTGAGCATTCTTTGGCATTGCCTTTCTTTGGGATTGGAATGAAAACTGACCTCTTCCAGACCTCTGGCCACTGCTGAGTTTTCTAAATTTGTTGGCATATTGAGTGCAGCACCCTAACAGCACCATCTTTTAGGATCTGAAATAGCTCAACTGAAGTTCCATCACCTCCACTAGCTCTGCTTGTAGTGATGCTTCCTAAGGCCCACTTGACTTCACATACCAGGATATCTGTCTCTAGGTGAGTGACCACAACATCGTGATTATCTGGGCCATGAAGATCGTTTTTGTATAGTTCTTCTGTGTATTCTTGCCACCTCTTCTTAATATCTTCTGCTTTTGTAAAGTCCATACCTTTTCTAATTCTATTGGCAACATCCAAAACACTAGTCAGGATCTAGTGGGACATATGCCTTCTTCTCTCCATCAAGCTTGATAAGGGTCCTGATCTTGACCACATCCATGTCATAGGGCTTCTCCACAGCCTCCTGGATCGGGTGCCCTTGGGGTTGCCATCATGATGCATCTTGTCTCTTGTTGTCATCTGCCTTTTACATAACTGATCTAGCGATCAGGGGAACTTCGTGCTGGTGTAATGGACAAGACTGTTTCTCCTTGGGGTGCACTTCCAAGGATATTTGGACTGCCTTCAGAGCTGCACAAACTTGGGTCTCTAGAAGGTGGGTGACATGTAGGCTTCCAGTTTTGTGTGTCTGTGAAAGCCTTTGAGTACTGCCTTCTTGTCCTTTCTTTTGCTTTCAGCTTTGGGAATGTCAGGAGTACTCTTCTTCACTTTTAGCACATCTTTGTGAAAAACTTGTCCTTTTCTTAAATTAGAATGCTTATTATGATTATTCATTAATCCTTCGTTTTGTGCTGTGTGTACTGGAGTTTGTTAAACATAATACTTGTATAAAGACTATGGAAAGTCTGAATTGGAATTAAGATGTGAGAAAGGAAAAATTAATATCATCTGGAAATTATGAACTCAGGGGAAAATAGACTTATATAATCATCTATAGATGTAAAACTGGATTTTGATATTAGATTTTTTCCCAAAGGTAAAAAGATGAACACACTCTCGGCTTAATATGACATTGTCATTTGCATAAAATAACACCTTGTATTTTCAATAAGGCTTGTTTGATATGTAAAGGCAAGATCCATGGCCACATTTATAATTTATAAAGAATCTCCTTGTAAATAACTCTTTCAACTAGAATTCACCCTTAAATTAAAGAGACTATAACTCTTTCAGAGTTTAATAAACTTCTTTCATTAAGGGTGACCAGAACATATTGGTATTTATATGGCTACATATAAATGAGCAGTCACTGAGTACATAAAATCCTAAAAGATGATGCTGTTAGGGTGCTGCTGTCAATATGCCAGAAAATTTGGAAAACTCGGCAGTAGCCACAGGACTGGAAAATATCAGTTTTCATTCCAATCCCAAAGAAAGACAATGGAAAAGAACGTTCAAACTACCTCACAATCGCATTTATCTCACATGCTAGCAAAGTAATGCTCAAAATTCTCCAAGCCAGGCTTCAGCAGTACATGAACTGTGAATTTCTGATGTTCAAGCTGGATTTAGAAAAGGTGGAGGAACCACAGATTAAATTGCCAACATCCGCTGGATCATCAAAAAGCAAGAGAATTCCAGAAAAAAATCTACTTCTGCTTTATTGACTATGCCAAAGCCTTTGATTGTGTGGAGCACAACAAACTGGAAAAGTCTTTAAGAGATGGGAATTGCAGACCACTTTACCTGCCTCCTGAGAAATTCATATGCAGGTCAAGAAGCAACAGTTAGAACTACACATGGAACAACAGACTTGTTCAAAACTGGGAAAGGGATAAGTCAAGGTTTTATATTGTCACCCTGCTTTTTTAACTTATATGCAGAGTACATCATGCAAAATGCCAGGCTGAATGAAGCACAAGCGGGAATAATATTGCCAAGAGAAATACCAATAACCTCAGATATGCAGATGACACCACCCTTATGTCAGAAAATGAAGAACTAAAGAGGCTCTTTATGAATGTGAAAGAGGAGAGTGAAAAAGTTGGCTTAAAACTCCACAATCAGAAAACTAAGATCATGGAATCTGGTCCCATCACTTCATGGCAAATAGATGGGGAAACAATGGAAACAGTGACAGACTTTATTTTGGGGGGTCCAAAATCACGGCAGATGGTGACTGCAGCCATGATATTAAAAAAAGCTTGCTCCTTGGAAGAATAGCTTTGACCAACCTAGACAGCATATTAAAAAGCAGAGACATTACTTTGCCAACAAAGGTGCATCTAATCAAAGCTATGGTTTTTCCAGTAGTCATGTATGGATGTGGGAGTTGAACTGTAAAGAAAGCTGAGCACTGAAGAATTGATGCTTTTGAACTGTGGTGTAGGAGAAGACTCTTGAGAGTCCCTTGGACTGTAAGATCAAACCAGTCAATATTAAAGGAAATCAGCCCTGAATTTTCATTAGAAGGACTGATGCTGAAGCTGAAGCTCCAATATTTTGGCCACCTTGGGTGAAGAACTGACTCATTGGAAAACACCCTGATGCTGGGAAAGATTGAGGGCTGGAGGAGAAGGGAACGACAGAGGATGAGATGGTTGGATGGCCTCACCGACTCAATGGACATGAGTTTGAGCAAGCCACTGGAGTTGGTGCTGAACAGGGAAGCCTGGGGTGCTGTGGTCCATGGGGTCACAAAAAGTCGGACCTGACTCAGCAACTGAACTGTACTGAACTGATTAGATGAAAACCATATCAGGTCTGGTTCTTTAATAATAGTTTGTTATTAACGGTCTAGGTCTCCACTACAATCCTATCAGATAATTCCCATTCTCAAAGTATTAAGAGATGCTCAGTTTCCCCAGTTTTGTATCTACATTCCAGGAAGAAGAGAAATGAAATTGCCACAATCCAGAGTCTATGCCAAATATATAGTCTTAAAGTTATTTTCTTCAAAGCTCCTCTTTGTAACTTTTACACTTCTGTAGGTTGGCCAGAGCTGTATCATAAGATCGTCTCTAGTTTCATGTAGAATCTGGAAATATATTGATTAACTACAAACATTACAATGCATAAACTAAGTTTTTTTAAGTAAGCAAATGGGAAATAGCGAATGACAATTTATTAATAGCAGAAATCTATTCATAACTGTCATAATTGCCTATTAAGAAAATGAAATCATTGAGTTCAAATTAATGACAACACTTTTATAAATGATCATTCATTACTGTAATGAGAAGACCTCTATATTCCTGAGAATCTTTTCAAAATTATCCTTTGATGGAGCCACACAATGATGAATTACTTGCTTAAGGATCTATCTTTTCCTCACCTGGCAACTGGAACTTCATCACTGTTTACAGCGCTGCTGTGAGGGCTGCAGCATCTTCATGTGGACCCCTCTCTCTGGGCACAGTGGGCTGTTCTGTGTGTGTGTTGGAGGTGAGAAGAACTTTCATTAAATGAGTTGCCTAGACCATCTCATCCTCAGTAGCACAGTTGCATGATCCAGTGTCCTGTACTAGAACATTTGAAGAGTTTTTCAAATTATAACCAATAAAGCAAGTCCTTCTCCTCCTGGGGATTAAAATCATAGTGCATGCAGGTAATACATGTCCAGATAAAAGAGAATCAACTTGATATACATTGAGGGACATTTGTTCCTGAAACTCAGCTGCAAAAATCTGATTTATTGGAGTTGTTTAAATATTCTTTATTTTACCATGTAACATCAAGATTCTCTTCTTTGGGCTTAGTCCATTTATTTGACTTTCTCTAATTCAGATCAGTAGATCAAGCGGAAGAGTCTTGACATTTATCCTAGTTAATATACATTATCCTTCATGTTATTAAATAGTGAGTGTCCTTCTTATTTGATACCGGTATTGATTAATACAATCTTAAATGTGATTTGGCATTAGGTATATGCATTCTGTATAATAAAAAAGCCAAATAGTTGATGGTTTTGATTGTGTCAGTTGAGTTGACCTAGACTATGTTGCAGTAATAAACAGTAAAAATTTGTAGTGTGGTTTATAACCCTGAATGTTTTCATCTTATGAAAACAAGTTCATCTCAGACTGGCACTAATTCCACTCCCCACTGTCTTCATGTTGGGATTCAGGCTGACTGAATAACCTTTATTTATAATCTCATGGTCTCATGGAAAGAGAAAATAAATTATGCATGGCTGTCCCTAGGCTAGTACTTAAAATTTTTGAATGTAAGTGGCATATGTGATTTTTACTCAAATTCCTTAACCAAGGCAAGTTACTGGACCTCTCCTAAATAGTAAAAGACAGAGAATAGGTGAATATTTTGAGCAACTATAGAATATTCCACAAGAACAGAAATCCTGGATGCTGTGTGGGTTAAATTCTGATTCTGTCTTTTAGCAAGTGTTACTTTAGGCAAGTTAGAAAATGTCTCTGTGCATCACACTCTTCACTGAAAAGTAAATGTAATTCTGGTTATAACTTCCATAGAACTGATATGATGAGTCATTAAGGTAATGGCTAGAAAATGCACAGCACAGTATCTGGCTCAACACCACCAGCTTAAAAAAATATCCTATTATATGGGATTCAACTTTTGATTGAAAACATTAAACTTGACTTAGAAATAACACATGTGCTCTAGTTCTAACGTCTCTTCTTGTAGTGAAATTGCTACCCAAAGATCTTAAGGGCTAAATGCCTCTGTCAATAGTAAATTGCTTGGCGCGGGCTTTAATTGCCCATTCTGTGTTCTCTCAGTAACCTGCCATCTTTTTACTTATTTTCATAAGAGACACTGATTAAAATTAAGACTCATCAGCTGCTCAAGACAGAATAGAAAACTTAATGTAATACCCCCTTTTACAGAATTTAAATAATAACAACACAATCTATTACCATGGATGTGGTCTAACCAAGCATCAAACAATTGCCATGATTCAATTTTAATAACTGTATTAATAACTGTCCACTTTGCAATACAAAACTCCATGGCACTGATGATGTTGCTATTAGGAGTTCACCAGTATATTACCTTCTGAAAACCTTCATGTTTTCATAATTACCACTTGTAGTAGTCATTTATTTTTCCCTTTATAAATAGAGAATACCTTAAATTAGTCTAGTATTTGTCATTTCTGGGGTCAAATATTTTCCTACCTACTGCAGGGGTCCCCAGCCTCTGGGATCTAATGCCTGATGATCTGAGGTAGAGCTGATGTAATAAGAATAGAAATAAAGTGCACAGTACATGTAACACACTTCAATCACTCTGAAACCATTCCCCCACCCCAGGTCCATGTACAAAGTGTCTTCCACAAAACCAGTCCCTGGTGCCAGAAATGTAATTTATTGGATCTGTCAGTTTCCAGAGCATAGTTTAGATCTGCTCCCAGAAAACTAAAGCAGGCTCTGCCTAAGAGGGACTTCACAGCACATTTTCTCTCCAACCAAACTGCCATGTTGCTGTTGTTAGTTTCTGGACTTTTAGGATTGCACAACATGCATCTGTCTGTTTTTTAGCTTCCCCACTTAAGGTTGCTGCTCCTCCTGCCTCTAGGGCCAAAGGACAATGCTTTTCCTGCTTTGTAAACAGAGAAAGACTCAGCCTTGTACTTTGCCACTGATCACTCCTTCAGTGTGACATGGACAAAGACAGTTACCATTTTCAGTTACTTTTTCCTGACCCCAATGCAGCATACAATGGCATTACCAGAGGCCAGCTGATTACATTTTATGGGCAATGACTGTATCAAAATGACATATTGATATCATTTTCTCAAAATCATAAAAAATAAGAAAATATGTTTAGGTATCATATTTTATTTGAATTTAAAGCAAGGATTCAGAGTGGACAATTTGCTACAACTCTGTATTTACACATTTATGAATATTTACATATTTGTTAATTTTTATCTATAGGTTAACAGGTGAGAGAACATTGGTACCTTACATTTTGTTTTTAAAAATATATAAAAGAAACTATGCCTTATGGTCATAAGAGATCTCATTTAAGATCAAATAATAATAAGTTCATGTTTATAGCATCTTTGAGAGATACAAAATGTATGTCTTAATTTTAAAAATCATAGTTAATTGAGGCTCTTCTAGTATAGAAGCATCCATGTAGTAGTAAAACTAGCCTGAAAATCCAGAGGAATTGCAATTCAACAAAAAGACATGCTAGGCATTAATTTATTTTGTTGTGGTTGTTGTTTAGTCTAACTCTTTTGGGACCCCTTAGACTGTAGCCTGCCAGGCTCCTCTGTCCATGGGATGTTCTAGGCAAGAATACTGGAGCCGGTTGCCATCTCCTTCTCCAGGGTATCTTCCTAATCCAGGGGTCAAATCTATGTCTCCTGCATTGGCAGGCCATTTCTTTACCACATTGCCACCAGGTAAGCCTCCTAATTTACATTAGGGCAAATATTAATCATGAAGTTTCTTTCTCATATCATATAAGGATTAGAATTGAGTTGTGCAGTCAACATATTTATTTAATTTTGTTTCTATTATTATTATATATTATTATTTATGTGCATTAAGTAGACTAGAATTATACAGATAATATCATTCATTTATGAGATTGAGGGAGAGAACCTGTAACTTGCTTCTTAATTCTGATCTTGGATGTCTTAAATAACAGGGCTTAACTTGTGTGAGGCTGCAAGCTAGGACATTCAACAAGAAGGCATTCTTATTGTCTTCTTGATTTTAAGGGAAGACTGACTAGAAGAATCTTTTGAAAGATAGATTTAAAAATAGAAAAGGAAAAGGAGCAAAGATAAATAGTAGCTATCAAATAAAAAGTAAAAATAATATTTGACCCATCAATCAAGTCTATATGAATGAAATGACAATCATTTCTTCTTACAACAGATAACATTATTTAAATATCCCAATGAAAGTATGAGACAGTGATCACTGCAGATTGCCTTTCAGAAATTTCACCAACTCAAACCAGGATACATGCATTTCTAGTTTAGGATAAAGCATTTTAAAGTTCATGCTGGGATTTTAGATAAGGTTCTTAGATCTGGATAAGATAAAGTCTAACTGAAGAAAAGTAAAGTATTTATTTTTTTAAATTTTATTTTATTTTTCAACTTTACAATATTGTATTAGTTTTGCCAAATACCGAAATGAATCTGCCACAGGTATACCTGTGTTCCCCATCCTGAACCCTCCTCCCTCCTCCCTACCCATACCCTCCCTCTGGGGCGTCCCAGTGCACCAGCCTCAAGCATCCAGTATCGTGCATCGAACCTGGACTGGCGACTCGTTTCATACATGATATTATACATGTTTCAATGCCATTCTCCCAAATCTCCCCACCCTCTCCCTCCCCTACAGAGTCCATAAGACTGATCTATATATCAATGTCTCTTTTGCTATCTCGTACACAGGGTTATTGTTACCATCTTTCTAAATTCTATATATATGTGTTAGTATACATTTTGGTGTTTTTCTTTCTGGCTTACTTCACTCTGTAGAATAGATTCCAGTTTCATCCACCTCATTAGAACTGATTCAAATGTATTCTTTTTAATGGCTGAGTAATACTCCATTGTGTATATGTACCACTGCTTTCTTATCCATTCATCTGCTGATGGACATCTAGGTTGCTTCCATGTCCTGGCTATTATAAACAGTGCTGCGATGAACATTGGGGTACACGTGTCTCTTTCCCTTCTGGTTTCCTCAGTGTGTATGCCCAGCAGTGGGATTGCTGGATCATAAGGCAGTTCTATTTCCAGTTTTTTAAGGAATCTCCACACTGTTCTCCATAGTGGCTGTACTAGTTTGCATTCCCACCAACAGTGTAAGAGGGTTCCCTTTTCTCCACACCCTCTCCAGCATTTATTGCTTGTAAACTTTTGAATCGCAGCCATTCTGACTGGCATGAAATGGTACCTCATAGTGGTTTTGATTTGCATTTCTCTGATAATGAGTGATGTTGATCATCTTTTCATGTGTTTGTTAGCCATCTGTATGTCTTCTTTGGAGAAATGTCTATTTAGTTATTTGGCCCATTTTTTGATTGGTCATTTATTTTTCTGGAATTGAGCTGTAGGAGTTGCTTGTATATTTTTGAGATTAGTTGTTTGTCCATTGCTTCATTTGCTATTATTTTCTCCCATTCTGAAGGCTGCTTTTTCACCTTGCTAATAGTTTCCTTTGTTGTGCAGAAGGTTTTAAGTTTAATTAGGTCCCATTTGTTTATTTTTGCTTTTATTTCCAATATTCTGGGAGGTGGGTCATAGAGGATCCTGCTGTTATGTATGTCAGAGAGTGTTTTGCCTATGTTCTCCTCTAGGAGTTTTATAGTTTCTGGTCTTACGTTTAGATCTTTAATCCATTTTGAGTTTATTTTTGTGTATGGTGTTAGAAAGTGTTCTAGTTTCAGTCTTTTACAAGTGGTTGACCAGATTTCCCAGCACCACTTGTTAAAGAGATTGTCTTTAATCCATTGTATATTCTTGCCTCCTTTGTCAAAAATAAGGTGTCCATATGTGCGTGGATTTATCTCTGGGCTTTCTGAATTCTACCAAAAATTTAGAGAAGAGCTAACACCTATTCTGCTCAAACTCTTCCAGAAAATTGCAGAGGAAGGTAAACTTCCAAACTCATTCTATGAGGCCACCATTACCCTAATACCAAAACCTGACAAAGATCCCACAAAAAAAGAAAACTACAGGCCAGTATCACTGATGAACATAGATACAAAAATCCTTAACAAAATTCTAGCAATCAGAATCCAACAACACATTAAAAAGATCATACACCATGACCAAGTGGGCTTTATCCCAGGGATGCAAGGATTCTTCAATATCCACAAATCAATCAATGTAATACACCACATTAACAAATTGAAAAATAAAAACCATATGATTATCTCAATAGATGCAGAGAAAGCCTTTGACAAAATTCAACATCCATTTATGATAAGAACTCTCCAGAAAGCAGGAATAGAAGGAACATACCTCAACATAATAAAAGCTATATATGACAAACCCACAGCAAACATTATCCTCAATGGTGAAAAATTGAAAGCATTTCCTCTAAAGTCAGGAACAAGACAAGGGTGCCCACTTTCACCATTACTATTCAACATAGTTTTGGAAGTTTTGGCCACAGCAATCAGAGCAGAAAAATAAATAAAAGGAATCCAAATTGGAAAAGAAGAAGTAAAACTCTCACTATTTGCAGATGACATGATCCTCTACATAGAAAACCCTAAAGACTCCACCAGAAAATTACTAGAAGTAATCAATGATTATAGTAAAGTTGCAGGATATAAAATCAACATACAGAAATCCCTTGCATTCCTATACACTAATAATGAGAAAACAGAAAGAGAAATTATGGAAACAATTCCATTCACCATTGCAATGGAAAGAATAAAATACTTAGGACTATATCTACCTAAAGAAACTAAAGACCTATATATAGAAAACTATAAAACACTGGTGAAAGAAATCAAAGAGGACACTAATAGATGGAGAAATATATCATGTTCATGGATTGGAAGAATCAATATAGTGAAAATGAGTATACTACCCAAAGCAATATATAGATTCAATGCAATCCCTATCAAGGTACCAACGGTATTCTTCACAGAGCTAGCAAAAATAATTTCACAATTTGTATGGAAATACAAAAAACCTCGAATAGCCAAAGCTATCTTGAGAAAGAAGAATGAAACTGGAGGAATCAACCTACCTGACTTCAGGCTCTATTACAAAGCCATAGTTTACTTTATTTTTAATAGATATAGAATGTAGGACCCCTAAAAAAAATCTGGTTACCTGTGATGAAATGCAAAAAGACAATAAAGTCACAAAAAATACTCTTTTTATTTGAATGTAAAGTTAACAATTTTAGTTAAAATATGTGAAATGAATATAATGAATATTCATTACTTACTATATACTGTATTTACTTACTATATTATTGCTATAAACTTACTATACTACTTACTATATACTATACTTAATATCAGATCAGATCAGATCAGTCGCTCAGTCGTGTCCGACTCTTTGCGACCCCATGAATCACAGCACACTAGGCCTCCCTGTCCATCACCAACTCCCAGAGTTCACTCAGACTCACATCCATTGAGTCAGTGGTGCCATCCAGCCATCTCATCCTCTGTCGTCCCCTTCTCCTCCTGCCCCCAATCCCTCCCAGCATCAGAGTCTTTTCCAATGAGTCAACTCTTTGAATGAGGTGGCCAAAGTACTGGAGTTTCAGCTTTAGTATCATTCCTTCCAAAGAAATCCCAGGGCTGATCTCCTTCAGAATGGACTGGTTGGATCTCCTTGCAGTCCAAGGGACTCTCAAGAGTCTTCTCCAACACCACAGTTAAAAAGCATCAATTCTTTGGTGCTCAGCCTTCTTCACAGTCCAACTCTCACATCCATACATGACCACAGGAAAAACCATAGCCTTGACTAGACGAATCTTTGTTGGCAAAGTAATGTCTCTGCTTTTTTTTTTTTTTTAAACTTTACAATATTGTATTAGTTTTGCCAAATACCGAAATGAATCCGCCACAGATATACCTGTGTTCCCCATCTTGAACCCTCCTCTCTCCTCCCTCCCCATACCCTTCCTCTGGGTCGTCCCAGTGCACCAGCCCCAAGCATCCAGTATCGTGCATCAAACCTAGACTGGCGACTCGTTTCATAGATGAAATTATACATGTTTCAATGCCATTCTCCCAAATCTCCCCACCCTCTCCCTCTCCAACAGAGTCCATAAGACTGATCTATACATCAGTGTCTCTGCTTTTAAATATGCTATCTAGGTTGGTCATAACTTTCCTTCCAAGGAGTAAGCGTCTTTTAATTTCATGGCTGCAGTCACCATCTGCAGTGATTTTGGAGCCCAGAAGAATAAAGTCTGACACTGTTTCCACTGTTTCACCATCTTTCCCATGAAGTGGTGGGACCGGATGCCATGATCTTCGTTTTCTCAATGTTGAGCTTTAAGCCAACTTTTTCACTCTCCTCTTTCACTTTCATCAAGAGGCTTTTGAGTTCCTCTTCACTTTCTGCCATAAGGGTGGTGTCATCTGCATATTCTGAGGTTATTGATATTTCTCCCAGCAATCTTGATTACAGCTTGTGTTTCTTCCAGTCCAGTGTTTCTCATGATGTACTCTGCATATAAGTTAAATAAACAGGGTGACAATATACAGCCTTGACAAACTCCTTTTCCTATTTGGAACCAGTCTGTTGTTCCATGTCCAGTTCCAACTGCTGCTTCCTGACCTGCATACAAATTTCCCAAGAGGCAGATCAGGTGGTCTGGTATTACCATCTCTTGAAGAATTTTCCACAGTTTATTGTGATCCACAGTCAAAGGCTTTGTCATAGTCAATAAAGCAGAAATAGATGTTTTTCTGGAACTCTCTTGCTTTTTCTATGATCCAGTGAATGCTGGCAATTTGATCTCTGGTTCCTCTGCCTTTTCTAAAACCAGCTTGAACATCAGGAATATACTTACTATACTAAATATAATATTGAGCTATTAAATGTCATTAAATCACTTCTTATATTGTCTATATTGAAAAATATTATTTAGTAAAATTCTGTCTTCAAATTCGTACAGTCAATTGCAGTATAGATGTCGTAGGAGACTGATGACCACTACAGCCAGAAGTATAGTGGTACCACATAGCTACTTCTCAACCATGTTGACAAGATCCCCACTCAACATGTAAAAAAAGACAATGATGAATGCATTGCTTACTCAGGAAGAGTAATGCTGCTCTAAGCAGAGCAGATGGCATTTATATATATGAATTTTGGCACATATGGAGTTTATGGGTTGGTTTACTTTTGGAGATGTGAGTTGGCCTCATCTCTAGATGTGTGGTTATTCTGGTAAGATTGTTCTTGTTCACTGATTGGTATTCAGAGACTTGTTCATGGGTGTGACTCTACTGCTGACTGACTGACATTCAAAAGTGAGGGACTGACACTGCAAAGTATATTCACTGAGGCAAGTTGTCATTATTTATTAAACTACATGGGTGCTACATGTTACCATGGATACATAACAATCAGTCCTTTCCTAAGAACTTCTTCAGTCTCACTGGTGATGAAACAATAAAACACATCAGTAGGAGACTGCTTTTCTGCATGTGAACTAGAAGATATGATCTCACTCAGATCATCTAAACTGTTCTCAGGGCAAAAAACTGGATTACTAACCTGTCTTAACAATAAAGCTTTGCCTTTTTATATCCTAAGATGTGGTAGATTAATGACAATGACTAAAATTCATTACTACTTTCAATATGGGTACAGACAAGCCCATTGGAGAATGAAGCACATGGAGGAGAGGTGAGTCACTTTAGCTGATCCATTTGAGGAAGGCCAGCTTCAGGAAGACTGGCCCACCACCAGATATGTTCATGAACCCACTATCTAGGTCAGGGGAGTCACCTCAAAGACCTGCATCTGTCTGTAGACACATGAGCTAGAGATTAGTCAAGCCCAGCCCAGATCAGAACACATTTGTGAGCAAAATCAGTACTTATAATCATATGCCACTGGGGTTTTGTGATTGTTTGCTTCACAACATTAGTTGGGCAATAAAATGACACAGGGGCAACAGACAGGACATGTGAGGATATCAACTGGCACTATTATGATTTACCACAAATGTGAAATTAAATATAAATTCTTCTCATCTGTTTCAATGGCTTCATTGGGGAATAGAATCTCAAATAGAGTCCAAATAACAGGCAGAAATTTGATGCGTTGATTAGAATATGAATAAAATGAACTGCAATATATATTAATGCAAATTCAATACTAAAAAACAAGAATCAAGAGCATTTGAATTGAGTTTAAAGTAAGTGCATAGGATTGACATTCAACCTGAGGAACTTTTGTCTTAGAAATGTCAGTCCTTAATTAAAAAGTAAAAGGTTAGGTAACAAAAATATTTTGGCTTGAAAAGACTTGTCTTTCAGCTAAAAGAGTAAATTATTTATAATAAAAAGTAATTTATAAAATGTCTGCGAATGATTTTTAAGACACGTGCGATATCAACATAAAGAAAGTAGAGAAGTTTGCAGATGAACTTAAAACGACACTTACTCGTATTTCTGGACTTAAAATGAAACTATTTTAAAGATATCATTTACTCTTTATTAAGATATAAATCTAATAATATTCCAGCTAGAATGCTAAACAAAAACTTTTCTTACTAATATAATAATTCCTGGAAATATTTACATAGATATTTTAAGGAATTTTAAAGCTGACATAATTAAAAACTTGTGTTTCTGGCAAACTGACAAAAATGTAAGATGAGGTTAAATAAAACTTACATATATTATTTATTTGATCATAAAGTAGCATGTACAATTGATAGAAATAAGGAGACTATTAAGTGCATAATATTGATTAAGAGGCTTGAGAAAAATCATATTCATATATCATTCCACAAGCCAATATAAATTTTAACACAAAAAATGAATATGTTAAAAAACATAAGAACATTGGAAGTATATCAAATTCAATTCTTTCATGATATAAAAGTACAGGACTTTAAAAAGACAGAAACAATATGAACAAATATATTGATATACATGAATATGATTGACAAAGATAAAACTTCCAGCATAAAATAAATAGTAGCAGACAAAAGTTCAGGAAAAGTATCTATTGTATATGTTGTTGTTGCTGTTCAGTTGCTCAGTTGTGTCTGGTTCTTTGAAACCATGGACTGCAGGACGCCAGACTTCCCTGTCCTCCACCATCTCCCAGAGCTTGCTCTAACACATATCCATTGAGTCAGTGATGCCATCCAGCCATCTCATTCTCAATCGTTCCTTTCTCCTCCTGCCTTCAATCTTTCCCAGCATCAGGGTCTTTTCCAATGAGTCAACACTTCACATCACATTGCTGAAGTATTGGAGCTTCAGCTTCAGCATCAGTCCTTCTAATGAATTTTAAGGGTTGATTTCCTTTAGGATGGATTGGTTTGATCTCCTTGCAGTCCAAGGGACTCTCACCAGTCTTCCTCAACACCACAGTTCCAAAGCGTCAATTCTTCAGCAGTCAGCCTTCTTTATGGTCCAACTCTCACATCCATAAATGACTACTGGTAAAACCATACCTTTCACTAGATGACCTTTGTCAGCAACGTAATGTCTCTGCTTCTTAATATGCTGTCTATATTGGTCATAGCTTTCCTTCCAAGGAGCAAGCATCTTTTAATTTATTGGCTGCAGTTACTTTCTGCAGTGATTTTGGAGCCCAAGAAGATAAAGTCTGTCACTGTTTCCACTGTTTCCCCTTCTGTTTGGCATGATATGATGGGACCAGATGCCATGATCTTAGTTTTCTGAATGTTGAGTTTTAAGCCAACTTTTCCCCTCTCCTCTTGCACTTTCATCAAGAGGCTCTTTAGTTCCTCTCCATTTTCTGTCATAAGGGTAGTGTCATCTGCATATCTGAGTCTATTGATATTTCTCCTTTTTCTCCTCTCATCTATTACAAAGATAAAAACATTTAAATGGGCAAAAGACATGAATTGGCAATTCTTTATTTTCTAAGTAAAATAACAAGAAAGAAATAACCCCAAAATCAATTATTCCACTAGTCAGAAAAAAATATGTTTTAAGGGAAATATTTGTCACCTACAATGACTGATACCTTGTTTTAATGAGTTTATGAGGGTAGATAAAAATGTGAAAAGAACAAGACAAGAGCATGTAAGGGGATGTTGCATCTGCAGTGGCAGCTGTTGTATTTGCTTGTTCAGAATTTATTTTTCCTTCACCGGGTATCATGTTTCTTTACACAATTTCACTTAAAAAAAAAAAAAAGTAGCCTGTTTGCAAACTAATCAGGATCAGAGAACCAGAGTTCAGAGCATGAGTGACAGACATCTTAGCTTATCATCTGAATTCCTAGATAATATACCCTTGGAATTTAACCTTAAATGCTTTATTTTTGAGAGTGAGCATAGCTTAAATATCTGGTAGTTCAGATGGTAAAGAATTTGCCTGAAATGCAGGAGATGTGGATTTGATCCCTTGATCAGGAAAATACCCTGGAGAAGGGAATGGCTACCCACTCCATTATTCTTGCATGGAGAATCCTATGGACAAAGATGCTTGGTGGGTTACTGTCTTTGGGGTCCCAACAAGACAGACACTACCATTCAGGTATGACCGAAATCAAATCCCTTATGAATATACAGTGGAAGTGAGAAATAGATTTAAGGAACTAGATCTGATAGACAGAGTGCCTGATGAACTATGGACAGAGGTTCATGACATTGTACAGGAGACAGAAATCAAGACCATCCCCAGGAAAAAGAAATGCAAAAAAGCAAAACGGCTGTCTGAGGAGGCCTTACAAATAGCTGTAAAAACAAGGGAAGGGAAAAGCAAAGGAGAAAAGGAAAGATATATCCACTTGAATGCAGAGTTCCAAAGAATAGCAAGGAGAGATAAGAAAGCCTTCCTCAGCAATCAATGCAAAGAAATAGAGGAAAACAAAAGAATGGGAAAGCCTAGAGATCTCTTCAGGAAAATTAGAGATATCAAGGGAATATTTCATGCAAAGATGGTCTCAGTAAAGGACAGAAATTACATGGAACTAACAGAAGCAGAAGATATTAAGAAGAGGTGGCAAGAATACCCAGAAGAACTGTACAAAAAAGATCTTCATGACCCAGATAATGACGATGGTGTGATCACTCACCTAGAGCAAGACATCCTGTAATGTGAAGTCAAGTGGGCCTTAGGAAGCATCACTACGAACAAAGCTAGTGGAGGTGATGGAATTCCAGTTGAGCTATTTCAAATCCTGAAGGATGATGCTGTGAAAGTGTTGCACTCAATAAGCCAGCAAATTCGGAAAGCTCAACATTGGCCACAGGACTGGAAAATGTCAGTTTTAATTCCATCCCCAAGAAAGGCAATGCCAAAGAATGGTCAAACTACCACACAGTTGCATTCATCTCACGTGCTAGTAAAGTGATTCTTAAAATTCTCCAGGCAGGCTTCAGCAATACATGAAAAGTGAACTTCCAGATGTTCAAACTGATTTTAGAAAAGGAAGAGGAACCAGAGATCAAATTGCCAACATCTGCTGGATCATCGAAAAAGCAAGAGAGTTCCAGAAAAACATCTATTTCTGCTTTATTGACTATGCCAAAGCCTTTGACTGTGTGGATCACAATGAACTGTGGAAAATTCTGAAAAACATGGGAATACCACATCACCTGACCTTCCTCTTGAGAAACCTCAGGAAGCAACAGTTAGAACTGGAACAACAGACTGGTTCCAAATAGGAAAAGGAGTACGTCAAGGCAGTATATTGTCACCCTGCTTTTTTTTTTTTTTTTTTTAATACGTTTATTGTCTTTATTTTATTTTTATTTTTTGTTTCTTTTTTATTTATTTAATTAATTTATTATCATTATTATTATTTTTACTTTACAATATTGTATTGGTTTTGCCATACATCAACATGCATCCACCATGGGTATACACGTGTTCCCCATCCTGAACCTCCCTCCCACCTCCCTCCCCATACCATCCCTCTGGGTCATCCCAGTTTTTAACTTATATGCAGAGTACATCATGAGAAACACTAGGCTGGAGGAAGCACAAGTTGGAATCAAGATTGCCGGAGACATATCAATAACCTCAGATATGCAGATGACGCCACTTTTACGGCAGAAAGTGAAGAAGAACTCAGGAGCCTTTTGATGAAAGTGAAAGAGGAGAGTGAAAATATTGGCTTAAAGTTCAACATTCAGAACACTAAGATCATAGCGTCCAGTCCCATCACTTCATGACAAATAAATGGGGAAACAGTGGAAACAGTGGATGACTTTATTTTTCTGGGCTCCAAAATCACTGCAGATGGTGATTCAGGCCATGAAATTAGAAGACACTTACTCCTTGGAAGGAAAGTTATGACCAACCTAGACAACATATTAAAAAGCAGAGACACTACTTTGTCCACAAAGTCAGTCTAGTCAAGGCTATGGTTTTTCCAGTGGTCATATATGTATGTGAGAGTTGGACTATAAAGAAAGCTGAGAGCTGAAGAATTGATGCTTTTGAACTGTGGTGTTGGATAAGACTCTTGGGAATGCCTTGGACTGCAAGGAAATCCATCCAGTCCATCCTAAAGGAGATCAGTCCCGGGTGTTCATTGGAAGGACTGATGTTGAAGCTGAAACTCCAATACTTTAGCCACCTTATGTGAAGAGCTGACTCACTGGAAAATACCCTGATGCTGGGAATGACTGAGGGCAGGAGGAGAAGGGGATGACAGAGGATGAGATGGTTGGATGGTATCACCAACTCAATGGCATGGGTTTGGGTGGACTCCGGGAGTTGGTGATGGACAGGGAGGCCTGGCGTGCTTGGTTCATGGGGTCGCATAGAGTCGGACATGACTGAGTGTCTAAACTGAACTGAGAATAATTAAAGATTAAATTGCTGGAATGATGAACAGAAAGAATAAAGACCCACTGTGCTGAGGTAAGTTTAGTAATCATAATGAAAGCCTACAAAGTCTAAACCATGATCTTTTACCTTCTAACTCAAGCATTATCTTACTGTGTGTTTTTCAATGGAAATCATGGTATAGAAAAGTTTCAATACTTTCAGAGATGTCACAAAATTAATACATGGGTTTAAATTGAAATTGATTCCTTAGAAGCAGAGATAAATGAAGATTTGGCAGATACAAACCTCCCCGTCTTTTCTTTCAGTCCATGGACTGATCACTTTGGACTGAAAGAGCTAGACTCTCACTGAAATCCCAACTAAAAACAATGTCAGCCAAATCAAAGCTTAAGAGAAGAATAAGAGATGAAATGGAATCTGGGAGAACCTGATTCCTAGGCTGGTCATAAATGCTTACTTAAATAAACTTACAGATGACAGATTTCTTCTCTGCAAACTTCTTCTCTTTGACAAAGTTCTTCTCCGAAAAGCTGTTGCTGGATCTAAATGTCCATCAACAGAGGAATGCTCAAAGATGATGTGGTACAAGCATGTGATGGAATATTATTCAGCCATAAAAAAGAATGAAATAGTGCCATTTGGAGAGATATGGATAGACCTAGAAATTGTTATATGGAATGAAGTAAGTCAGTGAAAAAATATCTTAATTATAGATAACCACAGTGGTCTGGTCACTCACCTAGAGCCACATATCCTGGACTGCAAAGTCAAGTGGGCCTCAGGAAGCATCATTATGAACAAAACTAGTCAAGGTGATGGAATTCCAGTTAAGCTAATTCAAATCCTTAAAGATGGTGCAGTGAAAGTGCTGCACTCAATATGCCAGCAAATTTAGAAAACTCAACAGTGGCCACAGAACTGGAAAAGGTCAGATTTCATTCCAATCCCAAAGAAAGGCAATGCCAAAGAATGTTCAAACTATTGCACAATTGCATTCATCTGACACATTAGCAAAGTAATACTGAAAACTGTCCAAACCAGGCTTCATTAGAACATGAACCAAGAACTCCCAGATGTTCAATCTGAATTTAGAAAAGGCAGAGGGACCAGAGATCAAATTGCCAACATTCATTGGATAGTTGAAAAAGCAAGAGAGTGCCAGAAAAAACATCTTCTGCTTTATTGATTATTGCAAAGCCTTTGACTTGGTGGATCACAACAAATTGTGAAAAATTCTTAGAGATGGGAATATCAGACCACCTTACCTGCCTCCTGAGAAATCTGTATGCAGTTCAAGAAGCAACACTTAGAACTGGACATGGAACAACGAACTGGTTCAAAACTGGGGAAGGAATATATCAAGGCTTATTGGCACCCTGCTTGTTTAATTTATCTGCAGAGTACATCATGAGAAATGCCAGGCTGGATGAAGCACAAGCTGGAATCAAGGTTGAAGGGAGAAATATCAATAACCTCAGATATGCAGATGACACCACCCTTATGGCAGAAAGCAAAGAGGAACTAAAGAGCCTCTTGATGAAAGTGAAAGAGGAGAGTGAAAATGCTAGCTTAAAACTCAACATTCATAAAACCAACATCATAGCATCCAGCCCCATCACTTCATGGCAAATAAATGGCAGAGCAATGAAAACAGTGATCAACTTTATTTTCTTAGGTTCCAAAATCACTGCACATGGTGACTGCAGCCAAGAAATTAGATACTTGCTCCTTGGAAGAAAAGCTATGACCAAATTAGGCAGCATATTGAAAAGCAGAGAAATTACTTTGCTGACAAAGGTCTATCTCATCAAAGATATGTTTTCTTCCAGTAGTTATGTATGGATGTGAGAATTGGACCATAAAGAAAGTTGAGTGCTGAAGAATCAATGCTTTTGAACTGTGGCTTTGGAGAAGACACTTTAGAGTCCCTTGGACTGCAAGGAGATCAAACCAGTCAATCCTAAAGGAAACCAGTCCTGAATATTCATTGGAAGGACAAATGGTGAAGCTTAAGCTCCAATACTTAGGTGACCTGATGCGAAAAACTGCCTCATTTGAAAAGACCCTGATGCTGGAAAAGATTGAAGGCAGGAGGAGAAGGGGACTATAGCAGATGAGATGGTTGGATGGCATCACCAACTCGATAGACATGAGTTTGACCAAGCTCTGGCAGTTGGTGCTGAACAGGGAAGCCTGGAGTGCTGCAGTCCATGGGGTCACAACAAGCCAGATGTGACTGAGCAACTGAACTCAACTGAAGTCAGAAAGAGTAAAACAAATGTTGTATACTATTACTTTTATGTGGAATTTAGAAAAAAAAGGTACAGATGAATTTATTTGCAAAGCAGAAGTAGAGACCCGTATGTAGAGAAAAAAAACCTAACAGATACTAAAGGGGTAGGGGGATGTGATGAATTGAGAGACTGGGATTGACATATGTACACTATTATGCATAGAATAAATAACTAATGAGAACCTACTGTATAGCACAGTGATCTCTACTCAGTGTTCTGTGGTGACCTAAATCAAAAAGAAATCTAAATATTAGAGGATACATGTATACATTGTAAAGCAACTCTACTGCAATAAAAATTAATTAAAAAAAAAAAAAACTGCTACTTGGCAAGATAACAAGGGTTTGTCCTTCCAGGTTATGTTTCAAATTGCATTAAGGCAGAGAATAAGTTGGACGCCATTAAGATTAAAGAGTGGACAAGCACTAAGACTTGTTTCTAAGACATAGAAATTCCCAAGTTGGGATCCCCTAAAAAGGGAAAAAAGCAAAATAAAACAAGCAAACTATGAATTAGTAAGATCTTTTGTTTTAGTCATTAGATCAGGAAAGTAGCATGAAGTAAATTTAGCAAATGTCAGTAACGTATTTAGGTTCCATAATGGCTCAGTGGTAAATTATCCTCCTGCCAATGCAGGAGATGCGGGTTTGATTCTGGGTCAAAAAGGTCCCCTGGAAAAGGAAATGGCAACCCACTCTAGTATTCTAGTCTGGAAAATTCCACAGAAAGAGGAGCCTGGCAGGCTATAGTTCATGGGATCATAAGGAGTTGGATGCAACTTAGAGACTAAACAACAAGTAATGTATTTAAGGAAATATTTCCAAATAATTTAAGGAATTATTTCCAAATAATTCCTGTGGTTTCTAAACTGGAGGATTTTCTCAAAGGCCATTTCATAAATATCCTTAGATCTGGATAAAAGATGCAAGGCACAGGGTCAGGGCTTTTGGATACTTCACTTAGTGCAAACACTGTTCCAACAAAACAGTTTATGTATCACTGTTTTATAAATTTCCCCTACCCCTGGCTAACCAAACAAGAATATTGGAATATGGATAGGATTGGGGAGAGCGTGTCTGATGGGGGTCTCAGGCCAGAGGAGAGCAATTATGAGCCCATTTTGTGTCTGGCATTTGCTGGGGGATAGCAGAGCAGGAATTGCTGCTTTGGCTCAAACTGGCAGCCTTGATTCACCCCAAATATGTGTTCAGGCACAGTGTCCCCAAGCTAACTGTGCCCTCTTCCTTAGCTCTTTCTGGGTTGCACACAACTGGGAGTCACTTAGAATTGTCTGGTAATCCTGAGTGAAAATCCTGAGTGAAAAAGCACTGTGGAAAGGCCTTGGCCTGGGGAAACTTTCACATCCTCTTCTTAGGCAAGTGGGGGGCCACAGGGTATTCAAACAGATCTGTCAAAGCAGAGGTTATGTTTAACCACCTACTTTGTTCATATGGTTACCTTAGAGTGTACTTATATGTATGTGCTGAGAATGTACTTATATGTAAAATTAAAGAGAGATACAAAACTAAATATTCTTAAACACTTCACTCAACTATTTTTCATCCTCCTTCCTTTTTAATGAGTATAACGTGTTTGTTTTAATACTTTGATTCTTCCCTTCCTGAAGTGGTCTATTTAGGATTGAAAACTATAAACTCTGAGCATGTTAGACTTTGGAAAATTTCCTCTCTCTGCCACTAAATGGCTCTGTTATCTGTAGAAACATCATGTAGGTCCTCTAAACATCAGTTTTATCCTATCTAAAGTTTAGAAGGAATTGAACTAGATTTTATCTTAAAATAGAAGTAATAGTCAAAGGCTTTCAGGAGAAGCTTCTACTGAATGGGACAGGGAATGATGGTCCTATGTAGCTTATTCTAGTAAACACTGTAAATCAGTCAGTTAAAATAAAAACAACTTCGATTATTCTAATAATGTGATGTAGCTCATTTTGCTGGTGAATTAGTGAATATAAGTTATGGCAAGTGATAATGAGAACATTATGTGGTACATTTTATGTTAATTTGAGTGACTATAAACTGTCTAATTTATATAAAGCTGAAATTTGATTTTCACAAAAATTACAATTTTTTTTATCTTTTTGCAGATTTTTTCCTTTTTTTTAAATTTTATTTTATTTAAATTTATAGTATTGTATTGGTTTTGCAATATATCAAAATGAATCTGCCACAGGCATACATGTGTTCCCCATCCTGAACCCTCTTCCCTCCTCCCTTCCCATACCATCCCTCTGGGTTGTCCCAGTGCACCAGCCCCAAGCATCCAGTATCGTGCATTGAACCTGGACTGGCGACTCGTTTCATATATGATATTATACATATTTCAATGCCATTCTCCCAAATCATCCCACCCTCTCCCTCTCCTACAGAGTCCAAAAGACTGAGAAAATAATAGCAAATGAAGCAACAGACAAACAACTAATCTCAAAAATATACAAGCAACACCTACAGATCAATTTCAGAAAAATAAATGACCCAATCAAAAAATGGGCCAAAGAACTAAATAGACATTTCTCCAAAGAAGACATACAGATGGCTAACAAACACATGAAAAGATGCTCAACATCACTCATTATCAAAGAAATGCAAATCAAAACCACTATGAGGTACCATTTCACGCCAGTCAGAATGGCTGTGATCCAAAAGTCTACAAGCAATAAATGCTGGAGAGGGTGTAGAGAAAAGGGAACCCTCTTACACTGTTGGTGGGAATGCAAACTAGTACAGCCACTATGGAGAACAGTGTGGAGATTCCTTAAAAAACTGGAAATAGAACTGCCTTAGCATCCAGCAATCCCACTGCTGGGCATACACACTGAGGAAACCAGAAGGAAAAGAGACACGTGTACCCCAATGTTCATCGCAGCACTGTTTATAATAGCTTCCAGGACATGGAAGCAACCTAGATGTCCATCAGCAGATGAATGGATAAGAAAGCAGTGGTACATATACACAATGGAGTATTACTCAGCCATTAAAAAGAATTCATTTGAATCAGTTCTAATGAGGTGGATGAAACTGGAGCCTATTCTACAGAGTGAAGTAAGCCAGAAAGAAAAACACCAATACAGTATACTAACACATATATATGGAATTTAGAAAGATGGTAACAATACCCCTGTATACGAGACAGCAAAAATTACAATTTTTATTCAAAATGTAATGCTGGAACTATAAACAATAGTGTCACAAGTTGTACTTTTTTTTATACTATCATCACATAATAAGAACTCTTAAATTTTAGCACTGATTTTCCCAAAATATTCCATTAAACTAGGTATTTAGGAAGACAAAAAGACCTAAATCTGTTTAGCTTATAATATACTTTTGTAGTTTAAATACAAAAGGTTTATTCTAACAAGTAGAAGAGTAATTGGAGGTAGGCTATCCAAGGCTGGTATGGAAGATTTTAGCTTATATTAATTCATACAGTAAAATACATTTATTTGTGAGATGCATTTGAGCCATTTATTATATACATACTTTCCTATAACTATCAAAATTATTCACTGAAGCACCCTAAAAAGACTTCAAGCTTCTTCATGTAATTCCATTAAGTAATACCTCATAATCTCTCGTGGTATGAACTCTCCTACAAGGCAGGAGATATAAGAGACATGGATTCAATCCTTGGGTCAGGAAGATCCCTGGAGAAATAAATGACAACTCACTCCAGTATTCCTGCCTGAAGAATCCCATGGACTGAGGAGCCTAGTGGGTGACACTAGATATGGTCACAAAGAGTCGGACACAACTGAAGCGACTTAGCATAACCTCCTAATATATTTCCAATATCCATCACATTTTAGTTGAACTGTGATTTTTCAGAGGTGGTGTTCAGTTAAATATTCAAAATTATACATAAGTCAATAGTTAACATTTCCTTTCACTAATTCTTTCATTCATGTATATTGTTATGTCAGTGATAAGTTATAATCACAATCAAAATACAACTGATTTCCTAAAACATGTCCTTAAAGAGTGAAACAGATGAATTTTTGGATGATACATCTTTTGATTGGCCATATTTAATCCCTTTTAAAATTATATATGATAACAATATAAATAATTGATGTACGAAAAGCATAGTGAAGTTAAATGAAAGTCACCCAGTTGTGTCTGACTCTTTGAGACCCCATGGACTGTAGCCTGACAGGTTCCTCTGTTCATGGAATTTTCCAGGCAAGAATACTGGAGTGGGTTGCCATTTCCTTCTCCAGAAAAGCACAGACCTTAGTACAGATAGATTTAGGTGTGATTTTAAGGTTTCCCTTTTATATCAGAACTTTTTTTCAGATTGAAAGTGTTCATTTTGGAGTAATGTGTTACTGTGTAATCTCTTGTATTTTAACTCTCCTAAAAGAATAGAGGCTTATCAAAGTTCATTAAACATAAAATTAAAAATGATGATTTTTTTCCCCCTTTCTTCTCTCTCTTGGAAAACATTTAGCAAACACTTGGGCTGTCCAGCAATGTGTTTAAACCTTGCACACAAACAAAGCTGTTGATCAGGTCTCATTGAGAAAGAACTTAAGAGTGTTCAGAGTCTCAAACACATTAATTAGAAATATTAAACTATAAAAAAAAAAACAAAATATTGTATTCTAAAACTGAAGTAGAATAAAGTTGACCAAAATACTTCACATGTTTCTCTAAATGATTATCATATAGTAAGGCAATTAATGACCATTTTAAAGATGCATAATTATGGAATATTTTAAATGATCACTGTACACATTTTCAAAGCAGAAAATTGGATGTTCAGAGATAATTTGCTAAGTCAGTAACAGAATGACTCTGTGAAAGCAAAGCATTACTCCAAAGAGTACTCCTGAAGAATATGTAATACATGTTTTCATTTAGGAAAAAAGGGATTACAATTTTCAAAATAATGGTAGTAAAATGAAGCATGAAAATTTAAACAGATGCTCAAACAAATAATATAAAGAACCTTATATAGATTAAACAGAGGGAAGTTTAAATTATTTAGCATGAATACAATGTTTTTTAAAGCACAACTTTCTCTTCTCATAAACATCATTCTCAGATGTTTGGAATGTAGAAGAAAAAAATGGCCCTCAAATAATGCTCAAGTAAAATTTTTGTGCTCTGAAATACATTTATATACTATATGAAACTGATTGAAGTATAACAAACTATAATATTTAATGCTTTATTTTAATTTTCCTTACTGATATTTAATATTCAAAATCACCTCACTGATAAATCTCAATTTATGTAAGGTAACTCATTATCAGTTCAGTTCAGTCGCTCAGTCGTGTCTGACTCTTTGAGACCCCATGGACTGCAGCACACCAGGCTTCCCTGCTCAGCACCAAGTATTGGAGCTTGGTCAAACTCACATCCATCGAGTTGGTGATGCCTTCCAATCATCTCATCCTCTGTCATCCCCTTCTCCTCCTGTCTTCAATCTTTCCAGCATCAGGGTCTTTTCAAAGAGTCAGTTCTTAGCATCAGGTGGCTGAAGTAGTGTAGCTTCAGCTTCAGCATCAGTCCTTCTAATGAATATTCAGCGTTGATTTCCTTTAGGCTTGACTGATTTGATTTCCTTGCAGTCCAAGGGACACTCAGGAGTCTTCTTGTCCAACACCATGGTTCAAAAGCATCAATTTTTCAGCACTCAGATTTCTTTATGGTCCAACTCTCACACCCTTACTTGACTACTGGAAAAACCATACCTTTGACTAGATGGACTTTTGTCGTCAGAGTAACATCTCTGCTTTTTAATATACTGTCTAGGTTGGTCATAGCTTTTCTTCCAAGGAGCAAGCCTTTTTTAATTTCATTGCTGCAGTCAACATCTGCAGTGGTTTTGGAGCCTGGGAAGATAAAGTTGATCACTGTTTCCATTGCTCCCCCATTTATTTGCCATGAAGTGATGGGACCGGATACCATGATCTTATTTTTCTGAATGTTGAATTTTAAGCCAGCTTTTTCACTCTCCTCTTTCACTTTCATCAAGAGCCTCTTTAGTTCCTCTTCACTTTCTTCCATAATGGTGGTTTATGCCATAGCCTGCATATCTAAGGTTATTGTTATTTCTCCCAGCAATCTTGATTCCAGCTTGTGTTTCATCCAGCCTGGCATTGTGCATGATGTACTCTGCATATAAGTTAAATAAACAGAATGATAATTTACAGCCTTGATGTACTTCTTTTCCAGTTTTGAACCAGTCTGTTGTTCCATGTCCAGTTCTACATGTTACTTCTTGAGCTGCATACAGGTTTCTCAGGAGGTAGGTAAGGCAGTCTGGTATTCCCATCTCTTTAAGAATTTTCCATAATTTAGTGTGATCCACACAGTAAAAAGCTTCAGCATAGTCAATGAAGCAGAAGCAGATGTTTTTTCTGGAATTCTCTTGTTTTTTTCTATGATCCAACAGATACTGGCAATTTGATCTCTGGTTCCTCTGTCTTTCCTAAATCCAGCTTGAAATATCTCAAAATTCATGGTTCATGTATTGTTTAAGCCTGGTTTGGAGAATTTTGAGCATTATATTACTAGTGTTTGAGATGAGTGCAGTTGTGTGGTAGTTTGAACATTCTTTGGCGTTGCCTTTCTTTGAGATTGGAATGAAAACTGACCTTTTCCAATCCTGTGGCCACTGCTGATTTTTCCAAACTCATTATAAAATAATATAAATGATATTTTAATACAGCGTTTCCATATCTATGAGGAAATAAAAGAACGTTCATTAACTGCTGAGGTATTAGCTGTGTACTGACAAATATCTCTAAATTTTTCTTACCAGCTACAAGTATATTGCCTGTCTCAAAAAATATCTTTTGGAAGAAGAGCTTCATGAGAAATTCTTCCAGTCATGCACTTAAATTACTTTTTAAATTCCACAAGACATCTTCATAGTAAGGCAGGCCATTATCCATATTTTAAGTGTTAAGGATTACAATGAGAGTTCCATTTTTTTGTTCCATACACTGCATGAGAAGGAAAAAAAAAATGTTAATGTGACCACTGTATTTATATCTTTCAACTCACATGGATTTGCACTCTTTAAAGCATCTGCATGATATAGCTAGTTTTCAGGGATTCCTGATAAAGCCTTATGAAAAGTATGATAGCTAAATCAATAGAAAACATTTTTACTTCATGGACACAGATTAAGTCCAGTCAGTTTAACTGGGCTTCCAAGATGGCACCAGTGATAAAGAATTAACTTGTCAATGCAGGAGATGCACGTTTGACTTCTGGGTCAAGAAGATCCCTTGGAGTACAAAATGACAGAGAGTCAGACACAACTGAGTAACTGAACACACACATACATACAAAGTTTACATGGTGTTTTGATCAGCTTTGGGAAAACATTCATAAATTTCAAGGAATAGCCAGTAGGGCATATAACCTGGTTTTTATATGTTTTATGAAAATACAGAACATATATAGGTCTGGAATAATTCTAATTGACTTTTTTAGTCACTTAACATTTAGATGTGCTCATGATTGGTTAGTCAATCAGCAGTCACAAATCAGTGTTAATAAACACCTTTTACTATTCTCCTGACACTAATCTGTCATTAGTCATTTCCTGCAGAGTGGCTTAGGTCTCACTCTTGCCAGGTAGAGTGAATGACAAATTTGAAAAAGAATGCATGCAGTGAAAGTGTTACTAATTTTAATCATGAAGTTGAGTAATTTTCTCTAAAAGAGATCTTGTATAGTCAAAGATGGCAGAATTATGTCAGTCATTTTACTCTGTGTCACAAACAGATACAAAAGCATTCTTCCTGATCCCAACCATGGGATATAAAGTTGGAGTAAAATAGGAAAATTTTTTAAAATTCGGTATTTTTTTTAAGATTAACCTTAGCCTTAAGTGACAAGTCCATTTTATTCAAATTCCAAGCAAGACCAAATAAATTAAGAGCCCACTGTATCCATTCAGTGTTAATGTATATGTTAAGTGAATTATAGGACTCTGAATAGTCTTTCCTTCTTAAACACCTAAGTGACAAATATATATATATATATATATATATATATATATATATATAGAGAGAGAGAGAGAGAGAGAGAGAGAGAGAGAGAGAAGTTCAATTCTCCTCAATAAAGTATCATAAAATCTTTATTTTATCCAAATAAATTATATTTAGGCTCACATGGAGCAATTGTTTTATGAAGGTCTTCTGAGAGGAAGACTAACTTGAATATCATTAGCTCAATCAAAATTATTTTCTTTGATTCTCTGCTTATACTATCTAACTGGGCCAATTTAGCCCACACTGAAATCTTCAGGTCACATTTGACAGTTTGCTTTCCTTAAAACTATCTAATTAATCATGAATCCTGTGAGTCTAACTTTGAATCATGTCTATTCTTTTTTCCTCCAACCTACCATCATTAATATACTCAAAATCCTTACCCATCTTTTCATGAGAAAATTTTAATAACTGTTAACCTGCTATTTACTATTATTCATTTCTTCATTGTATATACCATACATTAAAAAAAAAATGTAGTGAACACTATTATCAATTTGCTTGCTGTGCACTCAAATCATACCAAAAACTTTGTGGCTAGGAAAAGCATTTACTAATCTTTGATTCTGTGGATTAGTTGACCAGTATTTCTGGTCTGATTTTGGTGGTGGTACTCAGTCCTGTCCAACTCTTTGCAAGCCTATGTACTGTAGCTCACCTTACCAGGCTCCACTGTACATGGGATTGTCCAAGCAAAAGTCCTGGAGAGGCTTGCTATTTCCTAATACTAGGGATCTTCCTAATTCAGGGATAAAACCTGCATCTCCAGTGTCTCCTGCATTGGGATGCAGATGCTTTACCACAGAGCCACCAAGGAAGATATTTCTGGGCTAGATCCAGTCAGATGATCATTTTTGGATTCTCTCCTTCATCTATTGTCAGATGGAAAGTCAGCTGGTAGCACTAAGATTTAGGATGGCCTTGTTCACCTGTCTGGTGTCTAGCAGGCCATCCTTTCTTTTATCTCATGCCATCAATTAAAGGATTCCTAAAGCAAAAGGTAAAGGCACCCCTACTGTGCAAATATTTCCTTTTTGGCCAAATTAAGTCGAGTGGCCAATTCAGATTCAGCAAGTGGGAAAGAGATGATGCCAGAAGTATCAACAGCCTCAGATACGCAGATGATACCACCCTAATGGCAGAAAGCAAAGAGGAACTAAGGAGGCTCTTGATGAAGGTGAAAGAGGAAAGTGAAAAAGCTGGCCTAAACTCAATATTCCAAAAATGAAGATCATGGCATCTGGTCCCATCACTTCATGGCAGATAGTTCCTCTTCCGTTTCTGCCATAAGAGTGGGGTCATCTGCATATCTGAGGTTGTTGATATTTATCCAGGTCATCTTTATTTCAGCTTGTGATTCATCCAACCCAGTATTTCACATTATATACTCTGCATTTTTGTTGCTGTAGTTGTTCAGTCACTTAGTTGTCTCTGACTCTTTGTGACCCCATAGACTGCAGCATGCCCAGGTTTCTCTATCCTTCACTAACTCCTGGAGTTTGCTCTAAACCATGTCCATTGAATTGATGATGGCATCCAACCATCTCATTCTCTATTGCCCCTTTCTCCTCCTGCCTTCAATCTTTACCAGCATCAGGGTCTTTTCCAATTAGTTGTCTCTTTGCATCAGGTGGCCAAAGTATTGGAGCTTCAAGTTAGCATCAGTTCTTCCAATGACTATTGAGAGTTGATCCTTCAGAATTTACTGGTTTGATCCCCTTGCAGTCCAGGGACTCTCAAGAGTCTTCTCCAGCACCACAATTTTGAAAGCATCAATTCTTCATCACTCAGTCTTCTTTATGGTCCAATTTCACATCCATATATGACTACTGGAAAAACCCAGTTTTGACTGTATGGATCTTTGTAGGCAAACTGATGCCTCTGTTTTTTAATATGTTAACTTTGTCCCTGTTTTTTTTTATTCCAAGGAGCAAGTGACTTTTAATTTCATGGCTGTAGTCATCGTCTGCATGATTTTGGACCCCAAGAAATACATTATGTCATTTTCCACTGGTCCCCCCAGCTATTTGCCATTAAATAATTGAACCTGGTGCCATGATCTTAGTTTTTTCAAAGTTGAGTTTTAAGCCAGCTTTTTCACTGTCCTCTTTCACCTTCATCAGGAAGTTCTTTAGTTTCCTTTTGCTTTCTGCCATTAGGGTGATGTCATGTACTCTGTATAGAAGTTAAATGAGTAGAGTGACAACATACAGCTCTGTCACATTCCTTTCCCAATTTTGAACCTGTCAGTTGTTCCATGTCCAGTTCTGTTGCTTCTTGACCTGCACACACACACATATACAGGTTTCTTAGGAGACAGGTAAGTGGTCTTGAATTCCCATCTGTTTAAGAATTTCCAATTTGTTGTGATCCACACAATCAAAGGGTTCAGTGTATTCAATGAAACACTACCCTCTAATTACTCCAAATCTCTATGCATTTGCCTATTCTACAAACATGGGATCATAAAATATTTATCCTTTCATTTATAGTTGATTTCATTTAGCATTGTATTTTCAAGGTTCATCAGTGTTGTCACATATATCAGAATGAACTTTCTTTTTAAAACTGAGTAATATCCCATAGCGAAGAAAACAATGGCACCCCACTCCAGTACTCTTGCCTGGAAAATGCCATGGACAGAGGAACCTGGTAGGCTACAGTCCATGGGGTTGCTAAGAGTCAGACACAACTGAGTGACTTCACTTTCACTTTTCACTTTCATGCATTGGAGAAGTAAATGGAACCCATTCCAGTGTTCTTGCCTGGAAAATCCCAGGGATGTGGGAGCCTTGTGGGCTGTGGTCTATGGGGTCGCAAAGAGCCGGACACGACTGAAGTGACTTAGCAGCAGCAGCAGCAATATTCCTTAGCATGTGCACATCACATTATGTTTATCCCTTCCCTGGGGGCTCAGATGGTAAATAATCTGCCTGCAATGCGAGAGACCTGGGTTTGATCCCTGGGTTGGGAAGATCCCCTCGAGCAGGGCATGGCAACCCATTTCAGCATCTTGCCTGGAGAATCCCTATGAACAGAGGAGCCTGGTGGGGTACAGTCCATGGGGTCAGAAAGAGTCGGACACGACTGAGCAACTAAGCACAGCACTTCATCTAATGGAAAAGTGAGTTGTATCTCCAAAAGGTTGAATAATGCTTCAATAAATATTTTTGTACAAGTTCAAGTTCCTCTTTTCAATTTGGGGGAGGGTATAAGTCTAGGACTAGAATTACTGGTAATTTTATTTTAGCTTTTTGAGGAAGCAAAAAACTTTTCTGTATTGGCTACAGCATTTTAAATTTTCACCAGCAATTTAAAAAGGTTCTAATTTCTCTAAATTCTTATTAACATTTGTAATTGTCCATCTTTGATTATAATCATCCTATTATTTCATGATTTTGATTTGCATTTCCCTGACTGTGTGGATCACAATAAACTGTGGAAAATTCTGAAAGAGATGGGAATACCAGATCACCTGATCTGCCTCTTGGGAAACCTATATGCAGGTCAGGAAGCAAAACTTAGAACTGGACATGGAACAACAGACTGGTTCCAAAGAGGAAAAGGAGTACGTCAAGGCTGTATACTGTCACCCTGCTTACTTAACTTATATGCAGAGTACATCATGAGAAATGTTGGGCTGGAAGAAGCACAAGCTGGAATCAAGATTGCTGGGAGAAATATCAATAACCACAGATATGCAGATGACACCATCCCTATGGCAGAAAGTGAAGAGGAACTAAAAAGCCTCTTGAGGAAAGTGAAAGAGGAGAGTAGAAAAGTTGGCTTAAAACTCAACATTCAGAAAACTAAGATCATGGCATCCAGTCCCATCACTTTATGGGAAATATATGGGGAAAGAGTGGAAACAGTGTCAGACTTATTTTTGGGAGCTCCAAAATCACTGCAGATGGTGACTGCAGCCATGAAATTAAAAGACACTTACTCCTTGGAAGGAAAGTTATGACCAACCTAGATAGCATATTGAAAAGCAGAGACATTACTTTGCCAACAAAGGTCCATCTAGTCAAGGCTATGGTTTTTCCAATAGTCACGTATGGATGTGAGATTTGGACTGTGAAGAAAGCTGAGTGCTGAAGAATTGATACTTTTGAACTGTGGTGTTGGAGAAGACTCTTGAGAGTCCCTTGGACTGCAAGGAGATCCAACCGGTCCATGCTGAAGGAGATCAGCCCTGGGATTTCTTTGGAAGGAATGATGTTAAAGCTGAAACTCTAGTACTTTGGCCGCCTTATGTGAAGAGTTGACTGATTGGAAAATACTCTGATGCTGGGAGGGATTGGGGGCAGTAGGACAAGGGAATGACAGAGGACGAGACGGCTGGATGGCATCACCGACTCAATGGATGTGAGTCTGAGTGAAGTCCAGGAGTTGGTGATGGACAGGGAGGCCTGGCGTGCTGCAATTCATGGGGTCACCAAGAGTCGGACACAACTGATCAACTGAATTGAACTGATAGCTAATAATGTTCAGCATTTTTAATATACATATTGACCATTTGTATATTTTCTCCAGAAATATGTCTATTTAACTCCTTTACCCATTTTTTTAACATGAAGTATTTGTCTTTTTAGGTTTTTTTTTTTTTTTAAACTTTACAATATTGTATTGGTTCTGCCATATATTGAAATGAATCCGCCACAGGCATACATGTGTTCCCCATCCTGAACCCTCTTCCCTCCTCCCTCCCCATACCATCCCTCTGGGTTGTCCCAGTGCACCAGCCCCAAGCATCCAGTATCGTGCATCGAATCTGGACTGGTGACTCGTTTCATACATGATATTATACATGTTTCAATGCCATTCTCCCAAATCTCCCCACCCTCTCCCTCTCCCACAGAGTCCAAAAGACTGTTCTATACATCAGTGTCTCTTTTGCTGTCTTGTACACAGGGTTATTGTTACCATCTTTCTAAATTCCATATATATGCATTAGTATACTGTGTGGTGTTTTTCTTTCTGGCTTACTTGACTCTGTATAATAGGCTCCAGTTTCATCCACCTCATTAGAACTGATTCAAATGAATTCTTTTTAATGGCTGAGTAATACTCCACTGTGTATATGTAACACAGCTTTCTTATCCATTCATCTACTGATGGACATCTAGGTTGCTTCCATGTCCTGGCTATTATAAACAGTGCCGTGATGAACATTGGGGTACACGTGTCTCTTTTCCTTCTGGTTTCCTCAGTGTGTATGCCCAGCAGTGGGATTGCTGGATCATAAGACAGTTCTATTTCCAGTTTTTTTAAGGAATCTCCACACTTGCCGAGGACCAGCCCCAGCTGATCCAGGGTATTGGAAGTGGGGACGGCGTCGGCGACCTATTTATTTAAATATTTTATCACAGATATAAAGAGTAATAGGATGAGGATAGCTCAGTAGGAAAATTCAGTGGAGAAAAGAGGCTGAGTAGCTTGGTTTATGCGGGAGACCAATAAAACTTCAAGACAAGAAGTTTGCACCACTTACGTAAGCCGCAGGCGTCCTTCCGTTCTCCCGAAGGAGAGGAGACACTGAGGCCTCCCTGGTCGGATCTTAGAAGCCCAGGCATAATTAGCAAGCATGGCGGGTTCCGCGCTCCAGATGGAGACTCAGCCAGAATTTGGGAGAGAGAGCGACATGGGGAGACCAATAAAGGCCCGCACTTTATTTTCCAAAGTAGTTTTTATACCTTAAGTTATGCATAGAGGATAATGGGGGAAGGGGTAGAGTCATGCAGTAAGCCAGGCTTTCTTCCTGCAAACTTATCATATGCAAAAGTTTAGGTGATTTGCATTATCTTCTGGCCCAGAGGCCTGTTAACATTTTAAGACCCTTTCTTCAGAACACTTATTTTTCTCTAAAGGTGATTGGTCAGGAGCCACCCTTCAAAAGCATTAGATAAAGTTGCATTCCTACAGAGCAAAGGTGTGGTGGGCTATAACAAGAAAAAGAATTAACTCAAGGGTCCCAGGTTACAAACATTAAAGCTACTATTTACACCAATTATATTAATCAATACACTGCCAGGGACACAGCAGGTAAGGGATATGGAGACTTAGCAGCAAACCTTGGCCCAACAAGTGAAAAACCCTTCACCAATACAATTTCTAATCAATCTTTTAACTGCTCAAAGGAATCTGTATTTAGACAGTTTAGAACATTTCATGCCTCTCACAGCTGGGAGGCTCTGAGCAATCACATGTGGCTGGAAAAACCTATTCAGGCAGGCTAGAGGATTTCCAAAGGAGTTTGTAGGTTGAAACACTGTCACATCCAGGAATTATTAACTGAAGCTGTAAGCTAACTCTTTTTTCAGAGAGGTAGTGGGGGACAGCCCCCCATAAAGTCAGAGGTGTAGGTGAAAGCACAAAGCAGAAAGTAGGCAGGCTCTGGTTTTGGGGGTAAATGCTCGGGAATTTCCAGGGGGACCCCTGAGGCTCAATCTCGCCTTTGCGTATGCCAAGCCTCCTTCCTCATGACCTTTGTCATGGGTGGAGCTCCTCACACTGGTTCCCGGCAGTGATAGAATTCCAGTTGAGCTATTCCAGATCCTGAAAGATGATGCTGTGGAAAGTGTTGCACTCAATATGCATTATGCAATATGCAATATGCCGGGTCCCGGCATCTCCCCCTTTTTTATTTCTTAAAACAGCCAGATGCAGCTCAGTCACGAGCTTCTGAATGTTCTGCCGAAGAATCCTGACAATACAAGGAAGAATGATTATGAGAAGCAAAATTAAAGCACCAGCAGTGACGTATCCAAGGATATTAGACAGAATGTTTTTTCCTGAAATGAAGTTAGAGAAAGTGTGAAAAAGGTCATTAGCTGCTCCAGCGGTGGTAAAATCCAGTCAAGAGTGCTCCAGAGTCTGTATTTGATTATGAAGTTTCCCTAAGTCCAGGCCAATGTCAGAGCTGTTCCAAACACCTGAGATATGATTTTTGATTTTCTCCCATTCATAATCTGTCTCGTTTACCTTTAAAGATGTCACGCATATCCACCGGTAATCAGCGTGGCAGGACAGGGCCATTTTCACTTTTAAAGCCTGTAACTCAGTCCCAATATGCATTATTGCCTCTTTTAAGGCATCTACTCTCATCTCTAATTTCCTATCTATAGCTTCCTGTGTTGCTAGAGTTAAAGAAACATTTTTAGACATGGTATCAACATATTGGGCAGTATGCACTTGTTGAGTTAATGATATTGCTGCCACAGTAACAGAAGTAATTGCTGCTATTAAAGCTGATATTCCTAAAATAAATAAGCCCACAAATCATCACGATCACATTAAATCCTGTAGTTGTTGTAACACAGCAAGACTATAGTTATATCAATAAGTGGTTACATCATAAGATAAGGTGGACGTTGTAACACTACAAAGGAGCAAACATTATATTGAGGGTTTAAACAAGATGAGAGCATGCATTGTTCACAAGTCACTACATTGGTTCCACCAGTGAAAGTCATATGTACATTAAGTTTTCCAGAATCGTTGGTAAAGAGAAAAACATAAGGAGAGGGTAGACAAGCCAAAACAGAATAAGTAGAATTATTTTCTGGTTGGAGTTCGCACTGCAGCAGCCCCGTCAGTCTCGCTGGGATCTCGATGTTTATCTTGCCTCCCCTTCCAGCGGGCTCCTCTTTTGTGATCGAAGGAATGGGGGAACTGGATGTCTGGGGGTCTGCAACATGGTGAATCAGCCTGTCCAGGATCTAAATTGGAGAATCTGCATCTTGTGGAAAAATACAAGCACATCCTCGACCGCTAGTTAATAATGGGTCAGGACCCTTTCATTGTCCTGAGAGGAGGTCCTTCCATTTGACTAATGGTTTTGCATTTAATTGCTCCAGGCACCAATGGCGAATCATTGCAGTAGTTCCGGCTGAATCAGTATTTAAAATATTTATTACGAAAAGAGCATGTTGCAAGATTTGATGGGAAGAGCTATGCTTAAACTCCCCTTCTTTTAGTTTTTGAATTTGGATTTTTAATGTTTGATGTGCTTTTTCAACAATGGCCTGTCCCTGGGGACTATAAGGGATGACAGTATTATGTTTAATTTGAAACTTTATACAAAATTCCTGAAAAGACTTAGAAGTATAAGCAGGAGCATTGTCAATTTTCAAAGCCTTTGGCAGGCCCAAATATGAAAAACAAGTAAAGAGATGTTGTATCACATCTTTAACCACCTCTCCGGTACGAGCAGTTGCAATAATAATGTGAGAAAATGTATCTACAGTTACATGAACAAAGGACAGTTTTCCAAATGAAAAGACATGAGTTACATCCATTGCCAGAGTACGTTAGGTTTGAGACCACGAGGATCAACTCCCATAAGTAGACTATCATAAACAGTGGGGCCATATAAGCAAGAATGCACAATCTCTCGAGCAGTCCCTCTGGGAATTTGTAATTGATATCTTAAAGCAGTAGCATATTGACGATGAAGTGAGTGAGAGGCTCTGGCCTCCTCAATCACAGTAGCCACTGTATTTCTGGTTAACAAGTCAGCCAAATCATTAAAGGCATTTAAAGGGCCGGGCAATCCAGAATGAGCCCGAATGTGTCCAATGAAAAATATTTTATTTCTTTTCCAAATCCGTTGCTGTAATTTACTTAACAAATGAAATATGGTAGTTTTACTTTCAGGCAAAACCGCAGTTTCAATGTGTGGAAACAACCTGACAATATACTGAGAATCAGAATAAAGGTTAAATTCCTCATCTGCAAACATAGCAAAAGCCTTTATGACTTCTGTTATTTCAGCTCTTTGAGCTGAAGTTTCCTGTGTTTCTAAAACCTTTTGGTGATTTTTAGTAACTGTGGAGGCTTTACCGTTTGCTGCCCATCAATAAAGGCTATCTGAGCATTTGGAATAGGAGACTGTTTACATCTGACAGGAAAAATAACTGGATGTCTGGATATAAAATTCAGCAAAACATGTGAATATAAATGATGCAAAAATTTGACCAAAATAGTTTCCTATAGCACTCTGCCAATTTTCAAACATTAGAAGAGCATCAAGTTGTTCCTTATTATATAGAATTACAATTTCTGATGTCTCTTTACTAAATAATTCAATGCTCCGCTTTTTTTCCTTTAATATCAAAGTAGCTGTCAATCCTGGATAAGAAGCCACTACTTTTTTAGTTTGAGTGGGAAGATGGACCCACTCTAGGGGGCCGTTTTGCTATAAAACCAATTGTTTGTCTGGCCACCCCAGTTACACCTATGGGGGTTTTATGGCAAAGGAATTGTCAAGCAGTTGTCAATTTAATTTTTAAAATTTACATTTTAACAACATAAATTTAGAGATATGTTAATTTAGGTCTAATGTTTAGTTTAGGTCTCTATAAATTTAAATAATAAATGTATAACCTCCTTATCTCATTTTGGTACACAGATATACCTAAATGCAAAATGTATTTATATATGTATTTATACATGGCAACAAGTATAAACTTATTGACATAATCAATATACTTGAATTAATCTTTATAATTAATATGTTAATTAATATATATTATAGCAATACAACACGTACACAGCTAATACCAGCCAACACAAACCAATGTACTGTAATAATACATGTCACTCATATATAATATAATTATACAGTATATAGAACATATATCATCACAGCACATCAATCCATACCAATTAATATCAGCCACACACATTACATTACTGCAATATATATTTAATTATACAGTATATATATAATATGTATACATAGTATATACATTAATTTATATACAAATTAATTAAGTATAGAATAGTATAAATAGAATTAGGAATACCTTTATTATATTTTATTTATACCCATACCTAATTAGGCAAACTGTAATTAGGCAAATATATTTATATTATGTATTTATAACAATATATAAGGCATTGTTAATTGTACCACCTGTTGACAACTAAGAAATTGAGAAAACCCTTCTCTGAATATTTCCTATTTGAGACAGCACGTCCTTCCCCCATAGGGTAAAGGGGAGCGTAGGAACTACATAGGGTTGGAAAGTTCCACAGGTATCCTCAAACTGCCAATCTAACATTTTTGAACTTTTAACTACTGTGGGGGCTTGAGGGCAAATGAAACAAAATTTGACCCCTGAAATCTATCAGGGCAACTTGCCAATCATCACTATTTTGTAAAAGACTTGTAGTTGATCCTTATTGAATGGAATTATTATATTTGCTACTTCTTTTCTAAAAAGTTCCACACTTCTTTTTTCCTCCTTTTATAATTAATTGTGCCACCAAGCTGGGATAAGATAAAACTATTTTTCTTGGGGTCACTGGTAGATGGAACCAATGGGCCTTTTTGTCACAAGCATCCTGTAGGTGTGTGTTTTGTAGGAAGAATAATTTAATCTCATCTTCTGGTAATATTAATCCTAATTAACTGATCATTTAAAGTCTCATCTACTTTAACAAGAGCCGTCTGTCTTATTAGTCAACTTTCTCTTAGAACTGGAATTAGGATCGCTTTTTAAGCAATCAAACAAAGGCTTTAAATCGGCAGTAGTCAGTTTTAAATGTGGGCGTATCCAATTAATGTCCCCTAATAATTTTTGGAAATCATTTAAAGTTAGTAAACAATCTCTCCGCAGCTTCAAAGGGGCATTATCAATTTTTAAAACTTTTGGCAGACCTAAATATGAGAAGCAAGTAAAGAGGTGTTGCACAACATATTTATAAGCTTCTCCAGTTATCGTTTTGTAACCTAAATCTGGTCTATAGCTTTTTAGATGACAAGAAACCATCTAATATTTGCTTGAATACTTCCAGCAATGGGGAACTCACTACTCTTCAAGGTTTTAAACTCTCCCTCACTCTTTTCTCTACAGCATTCCCACCTCACATACCACTTTCTCTAATCTCAACTCATTTTCAGTAGTATGTGTTGGCCAGGAGCTGGGTCAGTCTTTCCCAGCAATGTTAAGAGACGTCTGTTCCCGTGTCTAATAGCCCTGACATTTTACTTTCTTGAATTAAAAGATCTTTTAAAGGCCTTGGAGCTGTAATTTCTTGCACCCAAAAGGCTAGATCACTAGATCTAAACGCTCTGTGGCTTTTAGCTTGAAAAGTCAAGTTTTTTCCTGCCTGATGAGGTAAAAGCAAAAACTGTCTTATTCTTTGACCTTTATTAATTTGCACAGTTTTGGTAGGCGGCGAGATCAAAACTTTAATTTCTGCAATATAATCAGAATCTACTACATCATGTACCACCAAAATTCCTTGAAAAGAAAGCGAGCACAAGTCCTACAATGTCCTCAGGCAGGGGGCCAGCCACTCCCATTGGAATTGGAGCAACCGGCATATCAGGGGTTAATATTGTTGCTAAATCCCCTTACCGTTCTGCTTTTCTCTTAGCCTGGATGAGACCCTCCTGAGGGGTTTTCTCCAAGGAGCACGCTCTGCATATTGTGCATGCAGTCTGTATTAAAATCTCCACTGTTCAAAAAACTTTTTATCTTCCTCAGGCTTAGGCAACACTTTGAGAGGCTTTGGGGGCAAAGTGAGGAACTCTTGAGCCCTGGAGGCAGCAGTGATGGCCTTAAACCAGAAAGTGGTGGATAAGTTTTTTTTTTAATGTTTGCTTAGATGGGGAGGGAGCTCGCCAGGGCGCCTGGTCACAGCGTCTCTTACTGTCTCTCTCTCTCCCTCTCTTCCTGCCTTTCTCACTTTTCTCTCCCTCTTCTTTTTCGCTACCCTTCTCTTTCCTTCGTTTCTTTCCCTTTACCCTCTTCTCTTCCCTAATCTTTTTTTCCCCTATCTTTTTCTCTGTATCTCCTTTTTTAACTTCCTTTCTTCCTTTCTCTATCTTGTTGCGGTCCCTGATTCCTTCCTTCTCCACTCCTCTCTCCTTTTCACTCTTTAGCTCTTTCTCTATCTTTTCTCTCTCTCTCTCTCTTTTATTTTTTTTTTTTTCCTTGGGTGAGGCCCCCCTGATGGGGTTTTCTGCAAGGAGCAGGCTCTGTATATTATGTATTTTTTAAAGGCTCTTTTGCTTAAAAGAAATCTTTTTTATCTTTTTCAGCCTTAGGCAATGCTCTTGGAGGCTTTTGATGGAAACTGGGGAATTCCTAGGCCCTGGGAGGTGCAAGCAGAGGTGGGGTAGTCACCTTAAATCAGAAATTGTTGGATGAATTTTTAAAGGTTTGTGTAGAGGGGGAGCGGGCTCATCAGGGCGCCCGGCCGCAGCGTCCTGTAAGCCCTCTCCTTCCTCCGGAGGTAGAGCACAGTCTCCCTCCTTTCATTCGTCAATGGCAGAAAATATGATCTGCGCAGAAGGTGGAGACACACTACCATCCACTGCTATAGCCTCTCCCATAGGCTATCCAACAGCCTCATGATGGGGGTCCAGAACATTTTTAATCATATTTATGGGATAAGTTTTTAGTTGTTGTTGTTTGTTTGTTTGTTTTTTACCTTCACCCAAGTATCTAAATTAACAGTACCCTCTTCTGGAAACCAAGGACACTGTTCTTATACAAATGAAAAAAATGATTGAATGGTAGATTTTTTTAACTTTGATTCCTCTCTTACTTAATAACTGCAAAATTACTCCTATAAAGAGCTGTCTTTCATTTGATTCAGTGTTACCCATGTCAGAAAATTAAGTATAGTAGAAGATGTAGTTTTAGTTTTCAAAGATCAGGTTTCTCTTTCAATCTTTTAACTCTAGAAACCGGGTTTTCTCTCAAACCCCTTTGACACTTTCCATAAAAACTTCCCACCACTACTCGCCCTGTCTGTCCTACAGGGGATCCGCGGCACCCTGGGTGGGGGCCTATCCGTCCCGTAAATTCAACACTTTATCAACACTTTTTCAATTCAACACTTTCTCAACACTTTTTCTGAGGTACCTACCTTCGAATTAGCCTGTTCCTGGTGCCACTTGCTGGGGACCAGCCCCAGCTGATCCAGGGTATTCGAAGCGGGGACGGCGTCGGCGACTATGCTGGCTCCTGGCACACACTGTTCTCCATAGTGGCTGTACTAGTTTGCATTCCCACCAACAGTGTAAGAGGGTTCCCTTTTCTCCACACCCTCTCCAGCATTTATTGCTTGTAGACTTTTGGTTCGCAGCCATTCTGACTGGCGTGAAATGGTACCTCATAGTGGTTTTGATTTGCATTTCTCTGATAATGAGTGATGTTGAGCATCTTTTCATGTGTTTGTTAGCCATCTGTATGTCTTCTTTGGAGAAATGTCTATTTAGTTCTTTGGCCCATTTTTTGATTGGGTCATTTATTTTTCTGGAATTGAGCTGTAGGTGTTGCTTGTATATTTTTGAGATTAGTTGTTTGTCTGTTGCTTCATTTGCTATTATTTTCTCCCATTCTGAAGGCTGTCTTTTCACCTTGCTTATAGTGTCCTTTGTTGTGCAGAAGCTTTTAAGTTTAATTATGTCCCATTTGTTTATTTTTGCTTTTATTTCCAATATTCTGGGAGGTGGGTCTTAGAGGATCCTGCTGTGATGTATGTCAGAGAGTGTTTTGCCTATGTTTTGCCTAAAACTCCTCTGGGAGTTTTATAGTTTCTGGTCTTACATTTAGATCTTTAATCCATTTTGAGTTTATTTTTGTGTATGGTGTTAGAAAGTGTTCTAGTTTCATTCTTTTACAAGTGGTTGACCAGTTTTCCCAGTACCACTTGTTGAAGAGATTGTCTTTAATCCATTGTATATTCTTGCCTACTTTGTCAAAGATAAGGTGTCCATATGTGCATGGACTTATCCCTGGGCTTTCTATTTTGTTCCACTGATCTATATTTCTGTCTTTGTGCCAGTACCATACTGTCTTGATAACTGTGGCTTTGTAGTAGAGCCTGAAGTCAAGCAGGTTGATTCCTCCAGTTCCATTTTTCTTTCTCAAGATAGCTTTGGCTATTCGAGGTTTTTTTGTATTTCCATACAAATTGTGAAATTATTTGTTCTAGCTCTGATAGATAGGGTAGGTAGCTTGATAGGGATTGCATTGAATCTATAAATTGCTTTGGGTAGTATACTCATTTTCACTATATTGATTCTTCCAATCCATGAACATGGTATATTTCTCCATCTATTAGTGTCCTCTGTGATTTCTTTCACCAGTGTTTTATAGTTTTCTATATATAGGTCTTTAGTTTAGTTTTTGTACCATACGATCTCTTTCTATATTCTGGCTATCTAACTCATCAGATATGTAACTTGCAAATATTTTGTCTCACTGTTTAGGTTGTCATTTTCTTGATAATGTCAAGAAATACACAATCTAATTTTCATAAAGTCAAATTTATATATATTTTTCTTTTGTCATACATGATTGTATGCTCTATGTAAGAATTCTTTACCACATTTAAAGTCATGAGAATTCATTCTGACATTTAATTCTGAGAATTTTATCATGCATGCATGTGTACTCAGTCATGTCCAACTCTTTGGGACCCCATGGACTGTAGCCCACCAGGCCTCTTTGTCCATGGAACTTTCTAGGCAAGAATATTGGAGTGGGTTGCCATTTTCTTCTCCTGGGGGATATTCCTGATGCAGGGATCAAACAAGAGTCCCCTGTGTCTCCTTATTTGGTAGCCGGATTCATTTTTTTTTGTTTAATTTATTTATTTTAATTGAAGGCTAATTACTTTATAATATTGTAGTGCTTTTTGCCATACATTGACGTGAATTGGATTCTTTATCTTTGAGCCACCTGGGAAGCCTGAGAATTTTATATTATTTAGCTCTTATACTATCACTGATTCATTGATTTGAATCCACTTCATATGATGTGAAGTAGAATCTGCCTGCAGTGTGGAGACCTGGGTTTGATCCCTGGGTTGGGAAGATCCCCTGGAGAAGGGAAAGGCTACCCACTCCATTATTATGGCCTGAAGAATTTCATGAACTGTACAGTCCATGGGGTCACGAAGAGTCAGAGAAGACTGAGCAACTGTCACACTCAGGACTCCACTGTCGTTTTTTTCCTTGTTCATCCCACATTCTTTCCTAAAGAGACTATTCTTTCACTCTTGAATGGACTCAGCCAATTTGTCAAAAATTAATTGACTATACCTGTGTGGATTTATTTCTGGACTCACAAATTTTTACCATTGGCCCATATGTCTACTACTCTGTCAGTACTACATTGTTTTGACTACCACAGCTTTATGGTAAATTTTGAACTGAGGAAGTGTGTGTTTTCTATTTTTGCTTTTATTCTTCAGTATAGTTATTCAGAGTCCCTTAAAATTCCATATGAATTTTAGGGTCAACTTTCTTATTGCTGAAAATGGTTGTTGGAGTTTTGCTATAAACTGTGTTGAAGCTACAGAATGCTTTTAATAGTGCTGTCACCTTAATAATTTTAAGTATTCTTATACACTGACCTGAATAACTTTTTCCATTTATTTAGGTCTTTTGAAATTAGTTTTAGAAATGTTTTCTAGTTTTCAGTGTATAAGACTTTGACATTCTTGGTTAAACTTATTTCTAAAATATTTTATTCTCTTTGCCTTTGTTGCAAATGTGAGTTATTTCTTAATTCTCCTGTCAAAAAGCTTATTGTCATTGTATAGAAACTCAATTGATTTCTGGATACTGGTCTTGTATCCTGCAATTTTTCTGAATATATTTATTAGCTTGAGTTGCTTATTTATTGATTCTTTGGACTAATCTTCATATAGGATTTTTTTTTTACCTTTGTACAGAGATTATTTTTTTCTCACTTTCCAATTTGGGTGCCTTTTATTTATTTTTTCTTATCTAATTGCTCTGACTAGAACTTCTAGTACAATGTTGAATAGCCATAATAAAAGTAGACACCCTGCTCCTGATCTTATGGGGTGACTTTCAGTCTTTCACCATTGGGTATGATGCTAGCTATGGGCTTTTAATAAACACTCTTTATCATATTAAGGAAGCTCCTTTCTTTTTTTTTATTGTTTTTTTTTTTAATTTTATTTTATTTTTAAACTTTACAAGTTGTATTAGTTTTGCCAAATATCAAAATGAATCCACCACAGGTATACATGTGTTCCCCATCCTGAACCCTCCTCCCTCCTCCCTCCCCATACCATCCCTCTGGGTCGTCCCAGTGCACTAGCCCCAAGCGTCCAGTATCGTGCATCAAACCTGTACTGGCAACTCGTTTCATACATGATATTATACATGTTTCAATGCCATTCTCCCAAATCTTCCCACCCTCTCCCTCTGCAACAGAGTCCATAAGACTGTTCTATACATAAGTGTCTCTTTTGCTGTCTTGTATACAGGGTTATTGTTACCATCTTTCTAAATTCCATATATATGCGTTAGTATACTGTATTGGTGTTTTTCTTTCTGGCTTACTTCACTCTGTATAATAGGCTCCACTTTCATCCACCTCATTAGAATGGATTCAAATGTATTCTTTTTAATGGCTGAGTAATACTCCATTGTGTATATGTACCACTGCTTTCTTATCCATTCATCTGCTGATGGGCATCTAGGTTGCTTCCATGTCCTGGCTATTATAAACAGTGCTGCGATGAACATTGGGGTACACGTGTCTCTTTCCCTTCTGGTTTCCTCAGTGTGTATGCCCAGCAGTGGGATTGCTGGATCATAAAGCAGTTCTATTTCCAGTTTTTTAAGGAATCTCCACACTGTTCTCCATAGTGGCTGTACTAGTTTGCATTCCCACCAACAGTGTAAGAGGGTTCCCTTTTCTCCACACCCTCTCCAGCATTTATTGCTTGTAGACTTTTGGATCGCAGCCATTCTGACTGGCGTGAAATGGTACCTCGTAGTGGTTTTGATTTGCATTTCTCTGATAATGAATGATGTTGAGCATCTTTTCATGTGTTTGTTAGCCATCTGTATGTCTTCTTTGGAGAAATGTCTATTTAGTTCTTTGGCCCATTTTTTGACTGGGTCATTTATTTTACTGGAGTTGAGCTGTAGGTTTTGCTTGTATATTTTTGAGATTAGTTGTTTGTCTGTTGCTTCATTTGCTATTATTTTCTCCCATTCTGAAGGCTGTCTTTTCACCTTGCTAATAGTTTCCTTTGATGTGCAGAAGCTTTTAAGTTTAATTATGTCCCATTTGTTTATTTTTGCTTTTATTTCCATTATTCTGGGAGGTGGGTCAGAGAGGATACTGCTGTGATGTATGTCAGAGAGTGTTTTGCCTATGTTCTCCTCTGGGAGTTTTATAGTTTCTGGTCTTACGTTTAGATCTTTAATCCATTTTGAGTTTATTTTTGTGTATGGTGTTAGAAAGTGTTCTAGTTTCATTCTTTTACAAGTGGTTGACCAGATTTCCCAGCACCACTTGTTAAAGAGATTGTCTTTAATCCATTGTATATTCTTGCCTCCTTTGTCAAAGATAAGGTGTCCATATGTGTGTGGATTTATCTCTGGGCTTTCTCTTTTGTTCCATTCATCTATATTTCTGTCTTTGTGCCAGTACCATACTGTCTTGATAACTGTGGCTTTGTAGTAAAGCCTGAAGTCAGGTAGGTTGATTCCTCCAGTTCCATTCTTCTTTCTCAAGATAGCTTTGGCTATTCGAGGTTTTTTTGTATTTAGCTCCTTTCTATTCCTAGTTGTCAGAGTGTTTTTTATCACAAGTGGATGTTGGTTTTTTTTAAAATGCGTATTAAGCTACAATTAATACAGAGATAAGCATGTGCACTGCCACTCCTCACCATTCATTCTATTAATGAGGTATCTTATAACTGATTGATTGTCTTATGTTGATCTGTCCTTACATTCCTGTGATAAATTATGTGGTTATATGCTACTGAATTTGGTTTCTTCAGTTTTCTTGGAGGATTATTTCACCTAAGTCTTAGGAAATATTGGCCTATAATTTTCTTTCCTTGTGATATCTTTGATTGGCTTTGGCTTCAGCACAATGATGGCCTGGTAAAATGAATTAGGAATTATCCCCTTTCTTGAAAGTTTGAGTGTTATTTTTTTTAAGTTTTCGTAGAATTCACCAGCAACTTCATCTAGTCCTAGACTTTTTCTTTGTTGGAAGTTTTTAATTACTGATGTAATCTTTTCACTTGTTTTAGATATGTCAAGATTTTCTAATTATTAAAATTAGTTTAGATCATTGGTGTGTTTCTAGGTATTTGTTTATTTCATCTAATTATTTAATTTCTTGGTATACAATTTTTCATCAAATTTATTAATAATCATTTTCTGAATGATGTTTCCACTATTCATTTCTAATTGCAGTTATTTGTCTTGTAGTATATCTAAAGGTCTGGTAATTTTGTTCAACTCACCAACTTCTGGTGTGATTGATTATATTGTTTCTCTATTCATTATTGTATTTATCTCCATTCTGTGCTTTATTATTTTCTTCCTTTGAGATTATTTTGTTTTCCCCCCTCATTCTTCAAGGTTATTGATTTGAGATATTTTTGACTTAGGCATTTATGGCTATAAATTTTCCTTTAAGTCTTATTTTAATTCAAAGTTATAATATGTTGTGCATTAATTTTCATTTGTCTTTAAATGTTATTTATTGTTCTTGTGATTTGATTCATTGGTTGCTTAAGAATATGTTGTTTAATTTCAAATTTTTAAAAACTCTTTTCTATTATTGATCTCTAGCTTCATTCCATTGTGGCTAAAAGATATGTAATATGATTTCAATCTTTTAAAATGTATTGAGAGCTATTTTCTCATCTAACATATGGTCTAACCTGGAAAATCTCCCATGAACACTTGAGAATAATTTATTTTCTGCTGTGGTGTTGAGTATCCTATATTTGTTTATTGTTTCTACTTGGTTTATGCTATATATAGCCACTATTTCTCCCTTCTGGCTACAGTTATCTTCTTTCACTCTTTCAGTTTCCACTTGATTCTATCTTTGGCTTAAAATGTGTCTCCTGTAGACAGTATATATTGGGGCCATTTTAAAAAATATATATTCTGCCAATCTTTGTTTTTTGATTGAAGAAATTTTATTTACATTAATGAATTTATTGATAAGAAAAAAAAAAACTTTTGCCATCTTGCTGTTTGTTGGATACCTTATCCTATTTTCAAAAAATAGTATATGAAAAAATTCAGACTTAATTGAAAAATTAACCTTATTGCAAAATTCATACTTAAATTGAAGAAAGTAGGGAAAACCACTAGACCATTCAGGTATGACCTAAATCAAATCCCTTATGATTATACAGTGAAAGTAGCAAATAGATTCAAGGGATTAGATCTGAAAGTCAGAGTGCCTGAAGAACTGTGGATGAAGGTTCGTGACATTGTACAGGAAGCAGTGATCAAGACCATTCCCAAGAAAAAGAAAAGCAAAAATGCAATATGGTTGCCTGAAGAGGCCATACAAATAGGTGAGCAAAGAAGTGAAAGGCAAAGAAGAAAAGGAAAGATATACCGATCTGAATCCTGAGTTCCAAAGAATAGTAAGGAGAGATAAGAGAGTCTTCCTTAATGATCAATGCAAAGAAATAGAAAAAAACAATAGAAAAGGAAAGACTAGAGTTCTCATCAAGAAAATTAGAAATACCAAGGGAACATTTCATGCAAAGATGGGCACAATAAAGAACAGAAATTGCATGGACCTAACAGAAACAGAAAATACTAAGAAGAGGTGGCAAGAATACACAGAACTATACAAAAAGTTATACAAAAAAAACTATACAAAAATCTTACTGATCCAATAACTATGACAATGTGGTCACTCACCTAGAGCCACACATCCTGGAAGGTAAAGTCAAGTGGGCCTTAGGAAGCATCACTATGAACAAAACTAGTGCAGGTGATGGTATTCCAGTTGAATGTAGGCTTCTACATTATCTCCCTGACTCCATCAGTCAAGACAAAATATCTCCAGAAAATCCTTTTCTATTATATCAACTCAGAGCAATCCTAATTAGCTGTCTTTTCTCTAGCTGTAATATTCATCGTAAGATTAAAACAGGTTGGCCAAACTTTGACCAAAATGTTTGGCCAACCCAATATTTTAATATTTAATACTAAACAATAGGTCCTTTCTGAAGAATACATTGGGAAGAGTGAAACTACTGAACGGTGAAACTTAACTATTTTACACTAATTCTGAAGAGTGGTGTATCAGAACTTCCCTCACACATATATGTTGTGAAGGAACCTGATATATTTGAAGGTAAAGCCTGTAACAAAATAATAGTAAAATTAAGCAGCTTAAAAAAACACTGAAAAAGATGAAACACTGAAAAAGATGAAACACTGAAAAAAAATGCACCACATTTTTTGAGACTTTCCCTTCATTTCTATTTTTTCTATTCCTTTAGAGGCTTTACTTTTGTCATATTTCTTCTAGGAGCTTATAACATTCCAGTTTTTCGAGGGGCCATACCATTCAGCATGTGGTATCTTAGTTCCCTAATAAAGGATAAAATCCACACCCCAGGCACTGGAAGCATAGAGTTTTACTCACTGGACCACCAGGGATGTCCCTGCACTTTCTGAGTACAATAATGATGATTTTCTGAATTCTCTACACATTTGATATCATCAGGATCTTTAAATTATGTCACCTTTTTGTCTCTTTATCAGCCTCTTCTTAAATACTTTTTTCTATTACCCAAATTGGCCTAGATCACAATTTTGAAACCTCACCTTAGATCCTTCACTCTCTATTCAGATCTCCCCAAACAAACCCTAAGTTTAGGAAAAATAAAAAATCTACTATATGGAAATTAATTTCTATGGGAAATGCTACTGACAAAATACAAAAATTAACTCACACTTAGACCTACCAAAACCTACCTCCAACACTCACTCTCATACACAGGCAAGGTCCAATGAAGTGATACATTAAATATTCACATTTTATGACCTGCATCATCACTTAGAACTATTAAAAATAAGCTCCTCAGATATCCTTACCATGAAGAAAAGGCACTCTAAGTAATTAACATGATATCCTTAATTCTTCTATCTTACCGTCACTCCATCAATCTCAAACACATACTACTTCATCGAAAACAAACCAAAAACAAGCTGACAAATGAGTCAACATATTGAAGCTTCACTGAAGTTATTCTCTTCCACCTACCCACCAAATTACTATTCTCTCTGATCCTCCCCTGTAGTTAATACCTACACCTTCCATCTAAATTAATTGCTGTCCTGCATATATCCTTATATATATATATATTTTAATCTAAACATGACCTGCCTCTTGAGAAACATGTATGCAGGTCAGGAAGCAACAGTTAGAACTGGACATGGAACAACAGACTGGTTCCAAATAGGAAAAGGAGTACGTCAAGGCTGTATATTGTCACCCTGCTTATTTAACTTATATGCAGAGTACATCATGAGAAACGCTGGGCTGGAAGAAATGCAAGCTGGAATCAAGATTGCTGGGAGAAATATCAATAACCTCAGATATGCAGATGACATGACCCTTATGGCAGAAAGTGAAGAACAAAAGAGCCTCTTGACGAAAGTGGAAGAGGAGAGTGAAAGAGTTGGCTTAAAGCTCAACATTCAGAAAACAAAGATCATGGCATCCGGTCCCATCACTTCATGGCAAATAGATGGGGAAACAGTGGCTGACTTTATTTTCCTGGGCTCCAAAATCAGTGCAGATGGTGATTGCAGTCATGCAATTAAAAGACGCTTACTCCTTGGAAGGAAAGTTATGACCAACCTAGACTGTATATTCAAAAGCAGAGACATTACTTTGCCAACAAAGGTCCATCTAGTCAAGGCTATGGTTTTTCCAGTGGTCATGTATGGATGTGAGAGTTGGAGTATAAAGAAAGCTGAGCACTGAAGAATTGATGCTTTTGAACTATGGTGTTGAAGAAGACTCTTGAGAGTCCCTTGGACTGCAAGGAGATCTAACCAGTCCATCCTAAAGGAGATCAGTCCTGGGTGTTCATTGGAAGGACTGATGTTGAAGCTGAAACTCCAATACTTTGGCCACCTGATGCGAAGAGCTGACTCATTTGAAAAGACCTTGATGCTGGGAAAGATTGAGGGCAGGAGGAGAAGGGGACGATAGAGGGTGACATGGTGGGATGGCATCATGGACTCAATGGACATGGGTTTGGGTGGACCCCGGGAGTTGGTGATGGACAGGGAGGCCTGGCATGCTTGGTTCATGGGGTCACAAAGAGTTGGGCACGACTAAGCGACTGAACTGAATTGAATCTAAATCAAACTAAAAACAAACAAACAAACAAACTCTGTATCCTTTTAGAAAGGACCTCCTGACTACTCCATTGCAGTCAAATTTAAGATACAACTGGAAATAATTATCCCCAAAGTCTAACAGATAACATGTAGAAAACATTTTAAAATGTATACATATATTAATTCAAAATGCTATTCACTGGAAACCATTGTGTAATGTTCTCTTATCGATTATCATTTCAGTTCCTCAGTCAGTTGAAATGACTGACTCTTTGTGACCCCATGGACTACAGCACATCAGGCTTCCCTGTTTAGCACCAACTCCTGGAGTCTGTTCAAACTCATGTCCATCGAGTTGGTGATGCCATCCAAATATCTCATCCTCCATCGTCCCCTTGTCCTCCTGCCTTCAATCTTTCCCAGCATCAGGGTATTTTCCAATGAGTCAGTTCTTCACATCAGGTGACTGAAGTAGTATAGCTTCAGCTTCAGCATCAGTCCTTCTAGTGAATATTCAGTGTTGATTTCCTTTAGGATTGACTGGTTTGATCTTGCAGTCCAAGGGACACTCAGGAGTCTTCTTCTCCAACACCACAGTTCAAAAGCATTAATTCTTCATCAGTCAGCTTTCTTTATGGTCCAACTCTCACATTTATACTTGACTACTGGAAAAACCATAGCTTTGACTGGATGAATTTTTGTCAGCAGAGTAATGTCTCTGCTTTTTAATACACTCTCTAGGTTGGGCATAGCTTTTTTTTTTTTTTTTTTAAGAAGCAAGCATCTTTTAATTTCATGGCTGCAGTCACCATCTGCAGTGATTTTGGAGCCCAAGGAAATAAAGTCTGTCACTGTTTCCATTGCTCCCCCTCTATTTTACATGAAGTGATGGGATTGGATGCCATTATGTTAGTTTTTTGAAAGTTGAGTTTTAAGCCAACTTTTTAATTATCCTCTTTCACTTTCATAAGTGTCATGTCAGCTGTGTATCTGAGGTTACTGATATTTCTCTCGACAATCTTGATTCCAGCTTGTGCTTTATCCAGCCTGGCATTTTGCATAATATACTCTGCATAGGAGTTAAATAAGCAGAGTGACAATATACAGTCTTGATATACTCCTTCCCCAATTTGGAACTAGTATGTTGTACCATCACTCATTCTGTTTTTCTTGACCTTCATACAGATTTCTTAGGAGGCAGGGAAAATAGTTTGCTATTCCTATCTCTTTGAGAGTTTCAGACTTAAGTTGAAGAAAGTAGGGAAAACCACTAGACCAGTCAGGTATTATGTAAATCAAATCCCTTGCAATTATACAGTGGAAGTGACAAATAAATCAAGGGATTAGATTTGATAAACAGTGTCTGAAGAACTCTGGACAGAGATTCATGACACTGTACAGGACGCAGTGATCAAGACCATCCCCAAGAAAAAGAAATTCAAAAAGGCAAATTTTTTGACTGAGGAGGACTTACAAATAGCTGAGAAAAGAAGAGAAGCTAAAGGCAAAGGAGAAAAGGAAAGATATACCCATTTGAATGCAGAGTTCCAAAGAATAGCAATGAGAGATTAAAAAAGCCTTCCTCAGTGATCAGTGCAAAGAAACAGAGGAAGAAAATAGGTTGAAAAAGACTGGAGATTTCTTCAAGAAAATTAGAGATACCAAGGGAACTTTTCATGCAAAGATGGGCACAATAAAGATAGAAATGGTATGGACCTAACAGAAGCAGAAGATATTAATAAGAGGTGGCAAGAATACACAGAAGAACTATACAAAAAAGATCTTCATGACCCAGATAACCATAATGGTGTTTTCACTCACCTAGAGCTAGACAACCTGGAATGTGAAGTCAAGTGTCCCTTAGGAAGTGTCACTATTAACAAAGCTAGTGGAAGCGATGGAATTCCAGTTGAGCTGTTTCAAATACTAAAAGATGATGCTGTGGAAGTGCCACACTCAATATGCTAGCAAATTGGGAAAACTCAGCAATAGCCACAGGACTGGAAAAGGTCAGTTTTCATTCCAATCCCAAAGAAAGGCAATGCCAAAGAAGGTTCAAACCCCTGCACATTTGCACGCATCTCACATGCTAGCAAAGTAATGCTCAAAATTCTTCAAGCCAGTCCTCATCAGCACCTGAATATGAACTTCCAGATGTTCAAGCTGGATTTAGAAAAGGGAAAGGAAGCAGAGATCAAATTGCCAACATCTGCTGTATCCTCAAAACAGCAAGAGAGTTCCAGAAAAACATCTACTTCTGCTTTATTGACTATACCAAAGCTCTTGACTCTGTGGACCACCACAAACTGTAGAAAATTCTTATAGACTATACCTCAGTTAAAAAATATAAAGACCACTCAGTGGTTATATCTACCTGCCAGAGGCCTGAGATGTGGACCGTCTGTCTTCAGGGCTGGTGGAGGGAAGTGTCTTCAGAAGGGAACCGCTGAAGAGGGTACCTGCCCCTTTTCCACCAGTCCAGACCCGATGGTAGGTGGTGGTTAACTCAGGAGCTGCAGCAGGACTTTCACTCTGAACTCCTCCTGGGTCGCAGCCTTCTCTGCAGCGGCCAGCTCTTCCTTCTCGCCCTCCTCAGAGTCTTAGTGGGAGCAACACTGAGGTGTGACCACCCGCAGGTACTCATGGGAGCACCACACACGCTGGCACAGAACCCGCCCCACTGGCTTCCTAGCCTTTGCCCAAGTCCGATCCCTTGTGATAACCCTGGTGCCTTGTACTCACAATAGAGGCAAGTTTGTGCCAAGAGCAGAGTAGGCATTTTCACATTAGATGCCTTTTATGCAGGTGGTCATAAAAGTCTCAGGGTCCATCACCACTGGAAATCAAGGCTCTTGGGAAGCTGCCAGGCTCTGATGAGTGAGGATCCAGGAGAGAGGTGATCAGCAGCAGAAGTGGCGCTCATATCCCAACTTGTTGGCCAGTCTTCCTGTAGGATTTGGTGCTGATGGCCACCTGGTTTCCAATGGTAACAGCGGTGCCTGAGCTTCCAGTAGGAGCTTCCTCCAGGTTCCCATCAGATTTAAAGGTATCACCATCACCTTTCTTTTGTAGATGTTCCCTTCCATTTTAGAGTCAAGGCTGATGCCACCTCAGCAGGTTCCTGCTACATGGAATCCAAGGACATCCTCCGTCGCTTAGAGGACCTCTGGGCATCATGAAAACTTCCTTTTAGTCAGGATGGGCATGGAGAACAATGGTGTGTGACCCCTCTCCAGGCTGCAAGGAATGGCCTAATTGGTGGCACTGGTCTTGAGAGGCTTGGTTGTGGCTGTTATTATAATTGTTAATCAATATTTACTTCTCTATCTGTGAAACAGAAGAGGATTTTATTGATAGACCATCTTAGTGTTAGGTGTAGCCTGCAATAAAATAATATGAAAATCAAACAACTTAAAATAACGGTGAAAATCCTTGTCTCACATATTTTGAGACTTTCATTTCAATTCGAATTTTCTATTCATTTAGAGACTTTACTTTTGTCATATTTCTTCTAAAAACGTGTAACATTCCTAATTTTTCAAGGAGACGCGCTGTGCAGCATGTGGTGTATTAGTTCCCGGCGTGCTGCGATTCACGGGGTCTTAGAGTCGGACACGACTGAGCGACTAAACTGAACTGAACTGAACCAAGGATCAAATCCACACCCCCAGACATTGGAAGCACAGAATCTTAATCACTGGTCTGCCAGGGAAGTCTCTGCAACTTCCGAATACAATGACAATGATTTTCTGAGTTCCTTTTTCTCAATATATTTTGACATCATCAGGATCCCCAAATTTTGTCACCTTTTTGTCTCTTTGTCAGTCTCTCCTAATTTTTTCTTTCTTACCCAAATTGGCCTAGGTCACAGTTTTCAGCTCTCACCCTGTATTATCCTTAGCTCCTTCAGTCTCTATTCAGGTATCTCCTCAAACAAATGCCAAGCCTAGTTAAAAAAACAAACAAACAAACAAACAAAAATGACCATATGGAAATTAACTTCTATGGGAAATCCTACTGAAGAAATACATAAACATACCCACACTTCTACCTACCAAAACCCACCTCCAACACTCACTCCCATACACAGGCAGGGTCCAATGAAGTGATACATTGAATTCATTTTTCCTAAGCTGCATCATTACTTAGCACTTTGTAATATAAAACTCCTCAGATAGATATCCTTACCATGTTTCAAAAAGCCATTCCAAGTAATTAACATGATTTCCTTAATCCTTCTATCCTACCATCACTCCATCATTCTCAAACACATCACCACTTCCTCAAAATCAGACTGAAAACCAGCTGACAAACTAGCCAATATATTGGAGCTTCACTTAAGTTATTCTCTTCCACCTACCCAACAAATTGCTATTCTCTGTGATCCTTCCCTGTAGTTAATATCTCCATCTTCCTTTTAAATTACTTGATGTCCTGCATATATCCTTGAAGTTCTCTAATTTAAACAAAATTAAAAACTAGCAAACAAAAAAATCTCTGTCCTCTTTTACAAATGACATTCTGATTGGTCCACTGCAATTACATTTAAGGCACAACTGAAAATAGTTATCCCCAAAATCTAATGATAACCTGTAGAAATGTCAATTAGTTTGAATATCTCAGGCTAGTTGCTTCTAGTAATAACCCACTTTAATTGGGTTTAATGAGAGTCATTGGTTTCTGTGAATACATGATGGTGTACATCGTGGTATCTAGGAGTCACTGGGCCAAAGTGATCAAGGAAAGACTGTGTAAGTTGGAAGCTTTGGCAGCCAGCTGCAAAGAACACTACTATTGAAGTTAGACAAGAGGCCCAGCCATGGACCTTCTAGAAAATTTGTGGTCCATATGTAAGTAAAATTCCTTGATCCAGGGTAGCATTAGATTTGTGTGGAATGGCAGGGTGAATAATTTCAAGTTCATTATCTGCATTTCAAAATTAGGAATGAATTACTTCTTTAAGAAGAAAATGCAGTGCTAAAAATATGTTTGTGTAAGCAGTCTCACTTTTTTCACTTCCTAAATTAAATACCGAGATGATTTCAACAGCACATTTGATCCAAGTACAATTTTCAATATTTTCCCTAATAAGTTATATTCCGTTGTTCCTAAGGTAATTGCATGACCTATCTAAAGAAAGCATGATTGGTATTTTTTAACAGGCTTGCTGCATCTGTCCCTGAATTCTCACATTTCAGGATATCTTCTTAAAACCCCCACAGTTTTCCTCAGTGTTCTATACAAATAGAAATATTATCACTTTAACTGAATTAACATTTCAGTACCTCATCTCTCACCTTCCCTTCTTAACTGGGCTTTTCAGAAGAGAATCTTGTCAATCAGTGCATGTATTTCATCCCCTGCCATTCAATACTAAATCTATTCATTAATAACAATGACTTAATTACAAAATAATTTGGGGTTTTTAATAATCTTCTGGTAGCAAATGCATCAGAGGATTGTTAATGTATGTGATCTCTCCTGAATTTTTGGCACTATTTACTACTCCCCTATCTTTCAAAAATTGTACTCTTGACTTTGTTACAGTGTTTTTTAACCCCTAACCTCTTCTGTTGTTCCTATCCTACTCATTGTGAACTTCTTTTACTTCATTCCCTGTTTGAATGGTGGAGTTCATCATGATTTCTCTTCCATCATCTTGTTTTGTGCTACATGCATGTATGCATGCTAACTAGCTTTGGTCATGCCTGACTCATTGAGACCCTATGGACCATAGCATACCAGGCTTCTCTGTCCATGGGCTTCTCTAGGCAAGAATACTGGAGTGGTTTGCCATGCCCTTCTCCTGGGGATCTTCCTGACCCAGGATTCAACTTGGGTCAGATTCAACCAAGCTATGAATTCCTCTACCTTACTGTTTCCAGATCTCTTTGGTTTCCAACAAAATCATCATTTTGCTACTGTTAGGGCAATGATTTCCTTTTATTAATCTCAAAGCCTCAGAAACTGTCATATCACTGCTCAAATGATCTTTATACAAATCAAAATGTGCTATATATTTTTTCTCATATTTCTTCATGCAATCCTTATTCCCTTTATTTTACCTCCTAAATATATTATTTAAGATCATTTATAGACTGTTGACCAAACTCTTTAGTTGCCATCTGCCGGGGACCAGCCCCGGCTGATCCAGGGTATTCGAAGGGGAGACGGCGTTGGTGACCTATTCAAATGGTAATTAGAGATATAAAGAGTAATAGAATGAGGATAGCTTAGTAGGAAAATTCAGTGGAGAAAAGAAGCTGAGTAGCTTGGTTTACACGGGAGACCAATAAAACTTCAAGACAAGAAGTTTGCACCACTTACGTAGGCCGCAGGCGCCCTCTCGAATAGCGGAAGGTGCCTCACCCTAGACACCTTCTAGAGTGGGTCTTAGAAGCCCAGGCATAATTAGTAAGCGTGGTGGGTTCCACGCTCCATATGGAGACTCAGCTGGAAGTTAAAGGGAAGAATGACATGGGGAGACCAAGCATTGGTGAGCAAGGCCCGTAGCTTTATTTTCAACAGGGGTTTTTATACCCTAAGTTACATGTAGAGGATAATAGGGGATGCAAAGTCAGCAGTCTTTGATTCTTATCAAAAACCAGGGTTTCTTTCCTGCAAATTTATCGTATACAAATGGTTTAGGTGATTTACATCATCTTCTGGCCAGAAGGCCTATTAACATTTTATGACTCTTGACAAAGACTTATCAACAAAGACTTATTTTCTCTAAGAGTAATTATTTTAAGGTTTGGCGCCATCTTCCGAAGATAAAATTGCATTCCTATAGGGTGGATGTGTAATGGGTTTACAACAAAGGAAAGAATTTATTACCTTAAGGGTCTAAAGTTACCAACACCAAGGCCACTACTTATTTTTTCTACAGACCAACTATATTAATTAATACACATTCAAGGATACAATTCAGGGGATGTGAAAACTTGGCAACAAGCATTGGCTCATCAATGAAATCCTTTACTAGTTTATTCTGACAGTTTCTAACTCTCTGAGAGGTTCTAAGCTATTTGAATATCTTAAGCTTCCCGTGCCTCTCGAGGCTGGGAGACTGTAAACAATCGTATGCATAGCTGTAGGAGTCCGGGTAAACTTGTCAGACGAGTTAGAGAGCCATCTGAGGGGTTTGGATTTAAACACTCCTAATTGCCCAGGAACTTTATTCACTGCAGCTCTAAGTTAACTCTTTGACAGAGAGAGTGAGATGGTGGTAGGGGACAGCCCCCAGTAAAGTCAGAGGTGAGAGCACAAAGCAATAAAGTAGGCAGACTCTGGTTTTTTGGGGGAAGATGCTCGAGAATATCTGGGGAGACTCCCGAGGCTCGATCCCGCCTTTGCGTATGCTGAGCCCCCTTCCTCATGACCTTTGTCACGAGTAGAATGTTTCTCGCCCGCTCCCCGCAGCCATCTGCATGTTTTACCCTCAAAATTCATGTTGTCACCCTGCAAAACTAATTGAAGATAAGCAAATGAGCAAGCCTCTGATGTCTCTGGGCTGGCATTCAGCCTGAAACGACCTTAGTGATTATCCTCATTTTTCGTTTAAGTTTCTTCTAAACTTAAAACTTCAGTTTAGAAGTCACCTCTTGTGACTTGTGGAATTTCAGCCATCAGTATTAACACAACCTTTCTTCTTTGTATTCCTGAGGCTTTCCTGATCATTCTGCATTATATGACTTAATTTTCATTAGTTTCTTGAAGTCAATAATTTTTGGATTTCCTTTAGATATTTTTAGCAAAAGCATATGACATGAAATGAAATAGTGGAGTTTCATGTATTGAAAATAAAATGAAATAGGATATCCTGTTCCAGCTAGAGTCTGGTATATCACTTAATCAGGTGATTTTCCTTTGGTTGAGTTTTGCTGATGTTCTTATTGCTTTACTTTTGTAATCATATTACTTTATGTCATCACAATCAGAAAAATACATTTGAAAGAACAAAGAAACATGAAGATATTGGAAAATGTAGAGATAAAACATAACCAATTAAGATAAAATCTTTTAATGTATGAAATTCTAATGTATGAAGTTCATTTTAATACATTATTTTTACATTTTATCCTATGACAATCTTAGATTTATTTTAAAGTTGGCCTAAATTTTGTACTTAACACAGCCCAATTTTATTTATTAAAATGTAGAACTTATAATTTTATTTAAGATTGCTCCATTTAGTAACATATACTTACTGTGCTGTGTTGCAATTAGTCACTCAGTCATGTCCATCTCTTAACATATACTTTAAAATGGTCATTACATAAGAGGGAAACAAGCTGCTTGCTTGGTAAAGGGAATTGGCAAAAAAAGCTGATCACATAACTTGTATCTCTTTTTGCACATACTGTGCCAGGAGAAAATGCTTATAAGGCTATTTCACTTACTTGAATATTTTAATGTGCAGTCAATTATGAATGATAATATAACCATAGCTTCCTTATAATAATAAGGACAATAATAATGGCAATAATACATATTGTTTAGAAGGGATTTCCCCTGTGGCTCAATGATAAAGGATCTGCCTGCCAAGCAGGAGACACAAGTTCAGTCCCTGGGTTCAGAAGATACCCTGGAGAAGGAAATGGGAACCCACTCCAGTATTCTTGCTTGGGAAATCCCATGGATAGAGGAGCCTGGCAGGCTGCAGTCCATGGGGTCACAAAAGAATTGGACATGACTTAACAACTGAAAAACAACAACAATACTTAAGATAGCAGAGTCAGTTCCTCATTAGATTATTTAAATACATAGATTTAAATAACAAGAGTTGTGTAATTTAGTGAATGCAATATGACATTTTCAGTAGCATTTGTAGTTGTTCATAATAATGAAGGACAATAAATTATTTCTAGGAGGAGACAATAAATCTCTAAATGCTATTTGATTTGACAACACATTTTGGTGTCAGGCTTTAAAAAAGGCTATATTCTATTGTGGTATATATATATATATATATATATATATATATATATATATAAATAAAATTATATTATGATATTATACACATAAATATACCTATTCATATTTATATCTAGATTATGAATGAAGTGAAAGTGTTAGTTGCTCAGTCATTCCGATTCTTTGTGACTCCATGCACTGCAGCCCATCAGGCTCCTCTGTCCATGGGATTCCCCAGGCAAGAATACTGGAGTGGATAGCCAATCCTTTCTCCAGGGTATCTTCAGACCAGGGATAGAACCTGGATCTCCTGCCGTGCAGGAAGACTTTTTACCATCAAGTCACCAGGTAAGCCCTAGATTATGAATACACCTATTCATAATCTAATATAGATGCATTATTTTGACTATTTCAATTGTAATTTAAAGATATGATTTTGCAGATAAATGCATCTAATATATGCGCTTAAGTTACCTGTGGAATTAAATATTTTTTTTACCATATGTTAGTTAAATAATGAATTTATCTAGGTTAAGAAAGCATATTAAGATCCAAAAGAATATATTACCGTTGAAACTAGATACTTAAAACCTCAGGAGAGTTTATTGCAGATTTATTTTTATTTTTATCAAAGAAATGTATGCAGAAGTTTCAAAACAAATGATACCGAAGAGTTTGCAATGATAAGTAAAAGACCAATGTCTTGTGTCTTCTGTCCTAAGCTTACAAATCGATTTATAAATTTTAAAGAAGTACTTATAGTTGTCTGATATGATAGAGGATTGTCAAGTTCTTCTTTCCTCAATATTAGTATTACAAACCCTCAATAGTCAACTTTTCCTATGACAAGAATGTTCATAATTTTTTTCCCCCACAGAGTGGAATCTTATAGATCATTATAGGATGTTGTAACACTTACCCTTCTCTCCACCACTCTTAATTTATTAATTCTCTTTTATCTGTTGTATCTTTGTTTTTTACATTTTCTGCCATTACTTGATCATTATTATGCAAATTCTGTTCACTTCACTACCAGGACTCAGTGGGAAAGTATATATTTTCTCCCAGAATTATTCAAGTTAAAATCTTTACATCATGTATTGGAAGTGTCACAAGTATAGAGTTCAAATGGAGACTCTTATTTAACACTGATCCAGATCACCTTCCAGGCTCTTGATAACTACAGCTAATCTACAAATTTCCCCCCTGCCCCTTCTTACTTCCATAATATTCTACTCACCTGATCCAATTCAGATTCATTGATTTCCGGGCTGCCTGTGAGGATGTTTTTCAGGTTCTTCTCTCCACCTTTCTTCTATGCCTGATGCAGTACATTGAACGTAATTTTACTTTCTTTTTGTATCTTCATCTTTTCCTAGAATACATTTTCAAATAGATGTAAAGAAATTGTACTTAACTTTATAAATCCTTCCAATGCCCAAAAAATCTTTTTGTGCTTTCATATGTACTTCAATATTTTGGCTTGGTATATAATTCTTAGTTTAAAAATAATGCTCAGCACATTGAAGGCAGAAATGGACTAAGATATAAGTCATATATAACCTATAATAAAGTTGGAAGTTATGTGAATACATTTAAATTTTTATTTTTAAAAACCTGTCAGTCAATACTGCTATCCATTAAGAAAAATAGCAAATACAAAACTAGATTCTTAATTTATATACCCATTCATTTGATAAATATTTTTAGCACATACTATGTGCCAAGTTGGATATTGGTAGTGAAGAATATACTGTTGAACAAAACAGATATGATAAAGGCAAAAGCATGAAATAAAGCCAAGTGATTATGTTCTTACTAGGTTTTAAAATACTATGGCAGGAATACTGAATATCAACTATTTAGTAGAAAGTGTATAATATACTATGCTTTAAATTTACATATACTGATTGAAATAATAGATAGGAAATGGAATAATAAAGTAACATTTAATAATAATAGAGATAATAAAAGAAAAATGTGTGAAATTAGTGAAACAATATATGTGGGAGAATTACAAAGAGTAGGCAACTTTGATCCAAATAAAAGTTTGAGCTATATTTGAAATACTCTTTTAAATTATCTGTAAAGTTATTTAATACACCTTTTATCTTTTTTTCCTACTCTATTTCCTGACTCTTGTTCCAAATTCATAAAAATGTATTAACACTACATATTTAAGAACTGTTTGAAACTTTATATGTTCTGTTGGCACGGATGGATGCTTAAGGAATGTTACAATAAGGTGATTTCATCTTAAAATCAGGATATTCTCTGTAAAGATCTTGGGGACAAAGAGTTTAAATGAGCTTTTAGAAAGCTGAGGGAAAGAACATACACACAATACACCAACACAGTCACTTCTCTTGACCTTAGAAAAATCTTTGGAGGTTGCATGCTAAGGTCTATTATAACATGAACAATAGTTGAAAGGGCATTTAGGATTTGAGGTGACTTCTTTGTAAAGAGGATTCAATTGTCTCTTCTATATTAATTATGCTTTGATTGGCTTTCTATATAGAAGATATACTTTTTATTGTGTAGATTTCTATGCCTGAAATTAAGCATTAAAAAAAGTTTTAAATATATTTGAATTAAAACTGTTTAAAATGAGAAACTGGTTCTGTAAAAAATGTTAATGATAAAGATGATAGCTATCTATTCCTAACCAGATATTTGATTAGTGTAGTTAAATATAAGACTTTGTTTCCCAGACTGCCACCTATAGTATTTGTGCTAAATAGAATTTCAGTAGTTCTGGAATGGCCTGCAATCTATAAATATTGCTCTGTTCTTAAGGAATATTTTAGTCTGGGCTTTGTAGAAGATAGAACTTGAAACAAAACTTAATGTTGATGCTTTATTTATTGTGTAATGTAATTCTAGAACAGGAGAGAGGGAAAATGGAAGAAGAGAAAGCTGGAAAGCAAATATAAAGTTTTCTGAGGTATTGAAGCAAGTTGGTTCTAATGCTGTAATTGATCATCATCATTTACTTCTCTACTACCTATCATAATATCCCCTTGGTTCTAACCAGTAACATGGCTGTTTGGGGTTGCCTGAGTGGTCTTGACTTCGTTGGATTATGGTCACTATAACTACTAGTTGATAGTTATTACTGGGTATGGTATATGAAGTGATGGCCCCAGGGAATGACTCAACTCCAGACATACCACCTGTGCCCTATTTTGTATTTGGAACCCTACATCCACATCGCAATTCAAGATGAATGCCCCAGGCAATGTATCTCCTTTCACCTATTAATGACCGGAGTTCAACGCTGCCAGATGGTAGTTGCACTTGTCAGATATGTTCACTTCTAGGAAACAAGACTCCTAAGTCAGCACAACCTAATGTTGTTGGAATAAGAATGCCAAATGGACCAGTGAGTCTGTGGAGGACAGATCCTCTCCTTTGTTATTCTCTCTCAGATAGTGTTGAGCATGATGTATTGACTATTGGCAATTTAGTGTATAGTCTGCATTCTGGATGGCAGAGCCATAACCCTGCAGAATGATAAGTCAAAGGTGATATCTTCAGTAGACTGCTCCATCATACTTATCAGGAATGCTACTTCTGGAAAACATAAATGAATCCTGTGTCATAAACCAACTCTTTTACTTTTTTTTCTCATTACATTAATGTAATTGGATTGGAGTAATAGTGCCTCTCGGAGAAGGCAATGGCACCCCACTCCAGTACTCTTGCCTGGAAAATCCCATGGACAGAGGAGCCTGGTAGGCTGCTGTCCATGGGGTCGCTAAGAGTCGGACACAGCTGAGCGACTTCACTTTCACTTTTCACTTTCATGCCTTGGAGAAGGAAATGGCAACCCACTCCAGTGTTCTTGCCTGGAGAATCCCAGGGACGGGGGAGTCTGATGGGCTGCCGTCTATGGGGTCGCACAGAGTCGGACATGACTGAAGCGACTTAGCAGCAGCAGCAATAGTGTCTCTGTTCTTTTCATTTCCTTTACAGTTGTCTCATTAAAGCATTTTACATGTGACACTAATCCTCAAAATGGCTTTGTCCCTTGGTCTTCTCACTCTTCTAGTCCTTTTCATTCCAACAAAAGAATCATCTTTCAGAGCTCTCAGAACTTTCTTACCAATCTACCAAAAAAAAAAAAAAAAAAAAAGTTGCACTGTTCCATTTCTTAAGAGTTTGCTATGAATCGATGATATATGTAGGAGGAAATGGCAACCCACTCCAGCAGTTCTTGCTGGGAAAATCCCATGGACAAAGGAATATGGCAGGCGACCATCCACAGGGTTGCAGAGTCAAACATGACTGCACGACTGAGCACATGAATCAATAATATAGTTTTGGACTGGATTTTAAAATTTGACACATATTCATTTCTTGTCTACTCTAGAAAATAATTTAGTGGATTTTTTGTTTGTTTGTTTTTGTTTTTATTTTTGCTATTCCAAAAATAATTAATACCATTTATATTTCTTACACTGGCTTTTACTCATTTATCATATCACATGTGCTTGGACTAGCTAGAAATTTTAGTTTAATACTCTGGTATAAATAAAGTTTAAGAATATCGATCCTCTCAGTATTTTCATTTTAATCAAAATCAAAGCCTTAGATTAGAATGATGAAGCAGTAGTAATAGAGTATTGGGGCAGGGGGCAGTATTTCTCTTTATTACTGCATTTAAATAAAACATCATTTTGAGCTTTATTCTAATGCCTTCAAGTAAATTCCATTCTTTAGGTTTCTAGACTTCAAAACATTTCACAGATTCAATCTAAATTAAACTAGCTAATATGTTTTGTTTCAAAATAACACATTTCTAAAACAGATAAGAAAATAGTATGTGTACTAAAATGCATTCTTAACTGTTCGGCAAAGTAGCTATGAACTTTGTTCATAAATATTAAAAAGCACTGATTGTGTATTAGTACCTATAGAAATATTATGCTTGTCTTCCAGGAACTTACATTCTAAATAAATAAGACAGTGCCATAAATCACTCATCTTTTATTTAATTGCTTTAAAATTTTCTCCTAAGATGTGTGAAGCTTGAGTATTTAATCAAAAGAAGTGTAATATTTGGGAAACTATTGGGAAGAATATTTTCATAAATAAATTTGGGAGTCTGTTGATTATATAGGACTTACTGAACAATTTTACTAATTCAGAAGAAATAACTTTGAACCAGTTAAAGAAGCCAGTGTTGTTTCTAGAAATATCAGAGAAGTGTTTAAGAATTTTACACATTTATGGTGAAACAATAAAAATTTTTTCTGTGTATACACTTTAAAAAAACTGGAATAAATGCAGGATAAATATTTCCTAGTTATTTGTCATTTTTATTTTATTTCCAACAAAAAATCATCAATATTTAATACTTAACATAGAAGTAATTATGCATGCCCAATATGAAAAAGGAAAAGTTACACTATAGAGTCCAATGAAAAACATGAAATAATCACACAAGCATTCCAAATTATTTTAAGGTACAGAAAAATGAGACTAAAGTACAGTTCAGAAGTGCTCATTCTGAAACTATAATTCAGTGAAGCATCATTTTTATTACGAAAGGGAAGTCAGTTTACCCCAGGGCTGTGACAGTGACACATATGGGGCTAAGGAAATTTATCCCAGCCTTTCAGTGAATCCACACAATTAATAGAGATTTAGGTAAAACTGTGTTGACAAGAAAATCCTAACTATGTGCAGTAAATCAATGATATTGATTTCAATTATGTCTGATTTCTGCCTTGGGACTAGCAATTTAGAGTTCAGGCCCCAGTTAACCATTAAACTGGCCCCTTATTCATCCCATTCCTCATATGTTTCCCACTAGATAATCGAGATTCCACTGATGCCTTAGAAAACTGTGTTAGCTTAGCTATTCCTAGTGAACACAGGAAGTGAATCCTAAGAACATGCTGGACTTATTTAATGGAGGTTTACATGAACCTAATCAGAGTCAGAGGAAGCAAATATTTGACAGCATCTCTGTTCTCTGCAAATACATTATTCAGGAAGCTTGGGACAAGGAAACTTTCTTTATGTATGATACTAAGATTATTCTGTTGTGAACTGGTCTGTGTCAGTTTCAAATAGAAGTAGACTGTGTTTAGAGTTATAGTTCTTGGTCCCTTCAGATACTAATGAATGAAAGTCAAATACTAAACCATTCCACCATGTTACCGGTTAAGCCCACATTTTTTTTAGCAGGCTGGTATAAAAAACACTACATGCATTCTATTCTGGAGACTTGATTTTGTATATGCTCTAATCAAAACTTACTTAAATGATTCATTCCAAGAAGAGGTTTGTATTCTAGAGGCAGAATTATTTTATCCTTAAGAGCAATATGAGGCGGCCACTATTAGACCCATTGGTTGGACACAGAAATAAGCAGTCATCAAGGCTTGGGTTTCATTCCCAATGGTACCTGCTACATGGTTTGCAAAATGCTCGAGGTCTGCATATACAGGGATACAAAATATTTCTAAATATTTTAAACAAAAAATTCACCTGTACTACTAATCTCAACAAAGAAGTCTCATTTTTACAGCCTATACAACCCACTAATTTCATACTTGGACATGCCCTCATAATACTAACCATATTTGGTAAACTTTTTAATATTAATCAAATAAAACACAACAAAATGCATGAGGTTGTCATATCAGTAGTGTGAGCTTTCTGCTTAGAAAGTTGGTAGACTCTCCAGGAACATAAACTGACCTCATACACACATGCCAGTACATAGTACATCCATAAATAAGACATATTTTTTCAAGTGAATATTTAATAACTTGTAATTTGCTCAGAATAAAGCACAAATGGAAAACTGTTCAACTTGCTTTTGCTTGAGCAAGTGAGGGAAAACAGTCATGGGAAGGGAATATTTAATATTAGTAAACAGATTCAAACACAGGATTAACTGTGTATTCTAGGTATGCTGAATTTGGAAAACAGCTTCTTTCATTTCTTATTTCAGAATGAGGTTAATATGAAGCTGGGCAGTTAGAATTAAGAGTGTATGACTTAGGTGGAACTGAAGCTAAAGTATTCATTTGATCTTTAAAGTAAAGACAAGTTTTGTAAGGGAGACACAGATGGCTGCTTCTTTAAAAGAGTATTTCTCTTTTAAATACTTTAAAGGGCACGGCAAACCCATAGTGTAGACAGAGGGGAAATTGACATTTTAGAGAGAGAAGCATGAAATATTGAGTTTCTTTCTATGTGATAAGTCCTGTTTGCCAGTTTAATTAAATAATCAAGAACTTATATTTAAAGCACTTTTAAAGAATAAATAAACGCATGTAACTAAAACAGCTGAATTCTGTATCATCATAGAAATAAGTATGCCTTTTGTTATCTCATTGAGTCCTAGGCAGGAGGAGGAAGAGAAGAAAGTCCTCAATAAGGCATTGGTATCAATTCATTTCTACATATAAGTAAATGAGTGTAAATATGTATATTGAATTCCATATATGTGTATCCTTCTATTTCAGAAATATTGCTAGGGATCTCCAGGGTCCTGGTGGCATTACTTGACCCTGCCAATGGCTATACTGTATGTTTTACCCCAGGTAAGATTATGTCCACTCTGTGGGGCTCCATTTCCATTTCAGTAAGACTGCAGGAGAGGAAGGCTTGGGTCTGTGATATTACCCAGGTTCTAGAATTCTTTGATTCTCCTTATCATTAATCTAAAACTAAATTGTTTTAAAATTGTGTGCCTTTTGTAGATTATCATCAATGGCTGACACTCAGAAAAATAAAGTCTAGAAGGCTGGATTACTTGATAGCTTTGAAACTGTTTACTTCTTGGAGAGTTGTATTTCCAGAAACTTACAGCAGGAAACCATTGTGCTTTTAGGTCCCACCTTAAAGCAAGGTAGCGCTTTGCTGACTAAAAGATGATAGGAAAATAAAATATGGAGGTATGTGATTTTTCTTACCAAATACTAATAATATTCTCAGTGACAGATGTGTTTCATATGATAATATTTAAAAGTAATTGTGTTTTTTTTTTTTAATGACTACATTGTGTGAACATCTTGTTTGTGTAAACTTGCAATATATGAGATTTTTTTTTTCTAAAAATTATCATTAATATTCTGGATTATACTAAGGAGTGAAAATAAAGGAGAGTTCACTAGAGACAGCAAAAGAGACACTGATGTATAGAACAGTCTTATGGACTCTGTGGGAGAGGGAGAGGGTGGGAAGATTTGGGAGAATGGCATTGAAATATGTAAAATATCATGTAAGAAACGATATGCCAGTCCAGGTTCGATGCACGATACTGGATGCTTGGGGCTAGTGCACTGGGACGACCCAGAGGGATGGTATGGGGAGGGAAGAGGGAGGAGGGTTCAGAATGGGGAACACATGTATACCTGTGGCGGATTCATTTTGATATTTGGCAAAAGTAATACAATTATGTAAAGTTTAAAAATAAAATAAAATTTAAAAAAAAAGAAAGGAAAAAAAAAAAAAGAAAAATGCTCCCAATGTGGCCTATAATTAGAGTGAATTCATGAGATATGCTGCTTTTTACTTAACATTTTAAAGATATTCATAGCAGTTTTCTGCAGAGAGCCTCAGTTTTTATGAAATGGTGAATTGAAGGGGACAGTGGAAGATCTACAAGTCACTCCTTTCTCTGCTCCCTGTTACTAATATAATTTCAGCTCTTCCTTTACCCTTAACTGTCTCCATGTTTATTAGGAATGGAACTGGACTAACTGGAGACTTTATATTACCGTATTATACATCACAGTTTGATATGTTAAACACATGGTTTCTTAGCACATTGAAATTAGCTTCTGTATTTCTGTTTAAGCCTGCAATCTAAGTAGGATAAAATAATTTCTTAAATAAATAAAATGAAAATGGAAATTACATAGATATTTAAGTATTAGCCACTGTGATTCAGACCACAATCATACATTTGTACTCCCTTTAAAATGATAAAACATGAGTCTTTTCAGCATTCATGATTTATAAATATATATTTAAATAATTATCATATTAGAAAGGACACAGAGCTTTTATAAATTTTGTAATTAAGCCTATGTGTATAAATTTTAAAGACTTACCCTTGTTAGTTTGCTATGACATTATTCTAATATAATTATGCCATGATTATCACAACTCAGTAATATTTTTCCTAGCTATTATAAAAGATTCTGTCATTTGTAGCCCAAATTATTTTATTGGATCAGAAACCACCTAACAAGTGATGCTTTGGAGATAAATATATCATTTGTGATTTGAGGGAAAATTGTATCTAATTGAAGTTATGTCATCTGTAATTACCAGAGAAGGCAACGCCAACCCACTCCAGTACTCTTGCCTGGAAAATCCCATGGACGGAGAAGCCTGGTGGGCTGCAGTCCACTGGGTCGTGAAGAGTTGGACACTGCTGAGCGACTTCACTTTCACTTTTCACTTTGATGCATTGGAGAAGGAAATGGCAACCCATTCCAGTATTCTTGCCTGGAGGATCCCAGGGACGGTGGCATCTGTAATTATAACTATGTTGTTAAAATTTTAAATGATTTCTTTCTATAAAGACAGCCATTTATGGAGTGAAATGAATTTGCATTTTATTGTTAACAGGAAATTGTAAGTTATAAATTACTATTTGTATTATTCATAAAATTGAGTTTTATTATAAAACTAAAAAAAGTTTTATTATTTTATACAAATGCATACAAACCAAGAAACAATTATGGTAATATTTGTGCTTACAATTTAATCAAAACTTTTATTTGCTTTCTTGTTTTCATTTAATTTTTATGTGTGCTTAGTCCCTCAGTCGCGTCTGACTCTTTGTAACTCCATGGGCTGTAGCCCACCAGGCTCCTCAGTCCATGGGATTATCCAGGCAAGAATACTAGAGTGGGTAGCCATTTCCTTCTCCAGGAGATCTTCCTGACCCAGGGATCAAACCCACATCTCTTGCATCTCCTGCACTGCAGGCAGATTCTTTACCATCTGAGGCATCAGGGAATCCCTTAATTTTTATGTAATATACATATTTTGAAAGAAATAATTATTAAAATCACTAGGTCAAATATTAAAATCCCATATTAACATTAGAAAAGAACTCACTATGTCACTGTTTAGTGAATTGTTTTTTAATAGTAAACATCAGTTTGTTCCTTCAGATCTTCATGATATAGAGTACCTGTAGTCAAAATATGTCTTAATTAATCAACATTTTATTTATTAATATTTACTGTGGAGAGTAAATATTGGACTGCAAGGAGATCCAATCAGTCCATTCTAAAGGAGATCAGTCCTGGGTGTTCATTGGAAGGACTGATGCTAAAGCTGAAACTCCAATACTTTGGCTACCTCATGCGAAGAGTTGACTCATTAGAAAAGACCCTGATGCTGGGAAGTGTTGGAGGCTGGAGGAGAAGGGGACGACAGAGGTGGCTGAATGGCATCACCGACTCAATGGACCTGAGTTTGGGTAAACTCCAGGAGTTGGTGATGGACAGGGAGGCCTGGCGTGCTGCGATTCATGGGGTCACAAAGAGTCGGACACGACCGAGAGACTGAACTGAACTAAACTGACTGTTGGGTAAAAATATAGATACAAAATACTTATAAAAGTTATGATAATCATTATATTTTATGTTAGTTTAAAAATAAAATTTTTTATTGAATCACATAATCTAAAAGCTATTGAAGTTGAGGTATTTGTTGACATGTAGTCTAACAATTATTTTATGTTAAATGAAGAATTACTTTTAAAAGACAAAAAGACAGTTTTATTTGTATTAATAATAAGCAAAATAGTAAATCGTTAACATCTCTACATTCAAAATAAACTCTCTTTATAAGCCAATAAGAAAATAACTCAGAAAGGTAAAAGATACAAAGGACATGAAAAGACAATATACTGGCAAAAATTGAGTGAATAATATACACTTCTTAAAATGTGCAATATAACATTTTATAATATAATATAAATATAAATGTGAATTTTTATTGAATTAAAAAGAAGCAGAGGATATAAAGAGGCATTTCACAGAACAGGATGTGCAAATGGCTGGAAGCAATGTAGTACATTTGTATAAAATACAGTAGTGACAATCTAATATACATTCTGAAAAGTAGAAATAATCTAAAGATTATTCACTGTTCAAGGGAATTGCAAATAGGATTATTCAGAGTGCTGTTGGTAGGATGGTAATTTGTTGCTTTCTGATCTGGGTGCTCATTGCATTAATGTGATTACCAGTGAAAATATACTGAGTTGTGATATTGTTACAATTTGCTTTCCAGTATGTATATTATACTTCATTTAAAATTGAATAGGGGGAGGATGAGGGGAATTACAGAAAGAGCAATATAATCTATTTTTCATGTAATTTTAGAGAAGAAACCATAGAATGATAGAATAGTTTGTGATTCACTTTGAGATAAACGGGAAAAGAAAAAATGCAAAGAAATTAAATAATTAAAAGAGAATGCTGCGGCTAAGTTGCTTTAATACAATGGCATAACAATTAAAAGATGAACTATAGACATACTTATATCACATGAAAAAGATGGAAATCTCTTATAAAATAACAGAAAGACTCATCCCAATATTGTAGTTAAAGGAATGGTTTAGTAACAACCTAGATCCTCATCAGTAGAAGTTTGATTAACATATATGATATGTATAATCATTGTTCTAGGCATCGTAAGGATATTTTTCTCAGATTAATAATATTGCTAAAAACATGAAGCCCAAACATGCTCACCTTTACTCCAATTCTTAAGACTTTTCTCCTTGCATTTTGCTTTAAGGAACCTTTTATGTTGATATCAGAGAGCCCATATGCATAGTGACATCTCTCTTGTAATTATTCCCAGCTTACAGTGGGTAGATACTACCAAATTTTCAAAGATAATATCCCTACATATTGTCCACCCTCAGTGCATTTCCCAATGACTTTTGTGAAGAAAGTATTTTCTGTGAAATCCTAGGGCAAATGCTTTTCTGTATATTAAGCAGTTTGCACACACATCAATAGTCCTATCTCCATAAGCTCCATGATTCCTTCTTTTACATTACATGGAGTTATGGTCTTTCCAACTCATTCAATACCAGCCATATTTGAAGCCACAATTTAGTTAAATAAATAAATAAATTGTTAAAACTGGCTATGAAGCTAACACTGAATTCAGAATACTAAATCTGTTTCTGTAAGTAAACCCTTTTGACAAGCTCAGCCTGATCCAATGTTATGCTCCTCCTTCCCTGGTCTACCACCCTTAGATATTTCTGCATGTATTCCTGGGATCTTGACAGTATAACTTGTTCAAATGATACCAGATTTTGGTGTGTATCCTAGTGCAAACTTTGTACTTGCACCCCCTTCCCAAATGAGATCCACTTGGATTTAAATCTAACTGTAGATACTGTGGGGCTTCCCAGGTAGCACTAGTGGTAAAGAACCCACCTGCCAATGCAGGAGACATAAGAGACATGGGTTTGAACCCAGAATGAGTTAGATCCCCTGGAAAAGAGCATGGCAACCCACTCCAGTATTCTTGCCTGAGTATTGCATGGACAGAGGAGCCCAGTGGGATACAGGTGATGGAAGTGCAAAGAGTCAGACATGTCTGAAGTGACTTAGCATGCACTCACACACATAGGTATTATAGTAATGAGAGATGCTAGAGGTAGGTTTTGAGGAAATGTGCTTATAAGGAAAAGCAACCCACTCCAGTGTTCTTGCCTGGAGAATCCCAGGGACAGGGGAGCCTGGTGGGCTGCCGTCTATGGGGTTGCACAGAGTCGGACACGACTGAAGCAACTTCACAGCAGTAGCAGCTTATAAGGAAACAGCTCAAGAGAAATCTTTAGAGGAGATTAAACAAAGGGCAGCTAACTTTAGAATAGGAAGAGGATATTCCTTCCCCAGGAAAAGAGTTCCAAGGGAAATAGGGTTCAACGCACATAGATTCATCAGAATTCCCAATATTGTCCCATTGTTCTCCAAACCCTAAATAGCTAATTATAGGACTGGAAATGCTGTGAATTGTAATTCAGTAAACTGTAGGCTCATAATCTGTGTCTAATTTTCTGAAATTTGGTATTGTGGCTAATAAGAGCTAAGAGAATTTCAGGGAAATCATAGAAGCTCTCTCATTCTTTGATGATAACATGAAATGGAAATTTAAATTCATTTCATTGTCTATTTATTTCTGTAATCCCTCAAAAGCAGTCAAAAGAACTAACTCAAAGTATTCTATTCTCTATGGCATAATATCATTTTAATATTTAAATGGTTTCTATTTTTTATTATGTTTCATTTTTTATTGACCACATTTTGTGGCATGTCATATATCTTAGTTCCCTGACCAGGGATCAAACCCATGCCCTGTTGTGGAAGCACAGAGTCTTAACCACTGGACTGCCAGGGAAGTCCCTATGCCATAATATGTTATTGCACTAGTCACTTGTCTCTTACTACATGGATATCCATAGCAGCTTTATTTCCTTCACCTTCAGGTAGAAAATTATGAAAAACACTCTTTACACTGTATGCTATGCTTCTCGAGAGTCCCATTTTCACTTTTGGTTTAACTCCTGCCTTCAAATTTCTTCAGGTCAGATAACCAACCTCAACTTCCTATCTTCATGGCTCTACTTACTTAGAACTAGTATAGTAAAGAGCAAAGGCAGTGGTTTGCCTTGCTGAGAAAGGTCTGTATATATAGTCAAAGCTATGGTTTTTCCAGTAGTCATGAATGGATGTGCAAGTTGGACCATAAAGAAGCCTGAGCACCAAAGGACTGATGCTTTTGAACAGAGGTGCTGGAGAAGACTCTTGAGAGTCCTTTGGACTGCATGGAGATCAAACCAGTCAATCCTAAAGGAAATCAAGTCTGAATATTCATTTGAAGGACTGATGGTGAAGCTGAAGCTCCAATACTTTGGCCACCTGATGCAAAGAGATGACTCCTTAGAAAAGACCCTGATGCTGGGAAAGATTGAAGACAGGAGAAGAGGGCGAGAGAGAATGAGATGGTGAGATAGCATCACCTTCTCAATGGACATGAATCTGAGCAAGCTGCCAGAGATAGTGAAGGGTAGGGGAGACTAGTGTGCTGCCATTCATGGGATTGCAAATAGGATATGACTTTGAGACTGAACATCAGCAATAATTTCATTCTTAAATAGTGTCCTTATTAAAAAAAAAACAAAACAAAAAAACAGAAGACACTATTTTAAGTGCCTACTATTTTGATGTCTTAGTCCACAGAATTGGGAAGTCTTCCTGTTGATTTCTGAAAGTATTTTTTTTAAACATTTACAATATGTTCAGTATTACAGTGTAAGCACTCTCATCTTCATATTTCTTTACAGATGTGAAAACAAGCAGACTTGCCTACATTGAAACATTTGCAAATAGGATTGGAGTTCAGATTTGGTCTCACTTCAAAGCTGCTTCTTTTCCCCTGATAAAATTGAGCCTCCTGTTTATACTGTGTTCTAATTCATTGTCTTTTCATGTCCCCTATTCCTACCAATAGGCTCTAGTTCTGTGATGTGTTAAGACCTTTCAAATTACTTTTAATGATTTGGAGCAACATGCAGAAAAAATAAAGGCAAATATTAGAAATAACCACAGAAATTATGAAAATATATGCCCCACAGACAAAATTATGTTCAGAAGATCAGAAAAAGAGCCAAGAACTGAGCCTTGCATCATAGAATTCTTAATGGATTTGACCTAAACTGAGTTTGATTTTATATTCCATAGCTATCTACTTAGTCTGTAGCTACAGAGGAAGAGAAAGTTTCTGATTATAAAATTTATACATCCCAACTGAAAAATATTCGGAAATTTCACAATTCACATAAAATTAAAAGCATGCACAAGTAAACAATGAAGGGCAAAGACTGGATATATTTTTCACGCTCCCTGAATTAAATTATTTTTGTAAGCATTTTCCCTGAATGTAACATTCATTATAAATTTTAACATATACTTTTTTGCATAATATGGTTATAGAATGCCTGCTACATGCTTAACATTCCTATAGGGTTAGTGGAATTATCCTCTGTTACTTAGTAAACCATATCACTAGCTCAGATGTTTAGTTTGTTTCTAACTTCAGCTCAGTTCAGTCCCTCAGTTGTGTCCAACTCTTTGCGATCCCATGAATTGCAGCACGCCAGGCTTCCCTGTCCATCACCAGCCCCCGGGGGTTCACTCAAACTCACGTCCAGTGAGTCGGTGATGCCATGCAGCCATCTCATCCTCTGTCGTCCCCTTCTCCTCCTGCCCCCAATCCCTCGCAGCATCAGGGTCTTTTCCAATGAGTCAGCTCTTCGCATCAGGTGGCCAAAGTATTGGAGTTTCAGCTTTAGCAACAGTCCTTCCAAAGAACACCCAAGACTGATCTCCTTTAGAATGGACTGTTTGGATCTCCTTGCAGTCCAAAGGACTCTCAAGAGTCTTCTCCAACACCACCGTTCAAAAGCATCAATTCTTTGGTGCTCAGCTTTCTTCACATCCATACGTGACTACTGGAAAAGCCATAGCCTTGACTAGATGGACCTTTGTTTCTAACTTAATCACATTATATTGTGATCATTTTCTACATAAGAATTATGTTTCAATTACATATTCCATTGCTTGTTATTATCAAAAATCTCCTTCAGCCCCCTCACAAAAAAAGATTATACCTATTTACATTTTCATACTTAGAATGGGGCTCCCCAGGTGGCATTAGTGGTAAAGAAAACCCCACCAATGCAAGAGACACAGGGGATTACAAGTCCAATCCCTTGGTTCAGAAGATCCCCTGGAAAAGAGCATGGCAACTCACTCCTGTATTTTTTCCTGGAGAATCCCATGGATAAATGAGGCTGGCGGTAGAGTCCATAGCATTGCAAACAGTCAGACACAACTGAAGTGACTTAGCATGTACACATACTTAGAATACACTCTATGATGGAATAGTCCCACTGCAAATTTTATATCCAAGAGAAACTCATAAATGTATACCACAGAACATAGATAAAATTTATAGCAGTATTTTAATTAACAGCAAACATTAGGAATATTTAAATATTGTTTAGGAGGTAATTATGTAATAAATCCATATTTGGAGTATTGTAAAACAGGAAAACAAGCCATATAAATGTACACAAAACAACATGCAATTCTGAGTGAAAAAAAGGTATAATCTTCTAAGATAGGGCAACAGCCAGAAATAGGGAGCACACTCATATTAGAATAATTCCAGACAGATGTACTCATGAACCTGGGAAAGTGAGAGAAAGTGACAGCCTGGATGTAGCAGGCACCAAGTAGCTACCTCCTTTGGGGACAGCCTCTGCACTTGTATCCAGTGCCCACTGGAAGCTTCTCTCTTAAAATCTAGTGAGAAAATTTTATTTATTTTTGAATAAAAAATTATAATTTAGAATAGCCCAACAATTTTTTGTTTTGATTTAAGGAAATGTGTTCTAGAAAATGCATTACAAAAATCATAGATAACTTTTTTGTTTGTTTATTGTTATTCTTTATCTTTAATCAATTCTTATTGGATTGTAGTTGCTGTACAATATTGTGTTAGTTTCTACTGTACAGGAAAGTGAATTAGCTGTATGCATACATATATCCCCTCTTTTTTGGATTTCCTTCCTATTTAGGTCACCACAGAGCATTGAATAAAGTTCCTTGAGCTAAAAATTGTAGAGACAACTCTGGAAAGAAGTAAATACTTCCACCCAGAATGTTAAGTGTTTTGACATTTTTATAATGCTTCTATTTTCTTGTGAAAATAAGAATTATTTTACAGATATAGAATAAGAAGGCTTGAGAAAAATGACTGCACTTCTTATAAACCAAGCAAACTTTTTCACCAACTCAATATAATGTGATGAAATGTGCTGTTAAAAATACTGAGGTGAATAAAATACTGTCTTTGCATGTTATTTGACAGATAAATATTTCACAATGCTTGTGTTGTAATGTGAGCATTGTAATGGATGTGCAGAGAAGGTAAAATGGATGCAGAGAGAAAAAAAGTAGCTAAAAGTTACTCCTGTGTTTTAGGCTTTTGATTTTTAAATGCATAAAGTAATATCCATATATGTGTGCGCTTTCTGCAGGATAGAAATCTGGGCATGGCGTAGATGGATTCTTTCCCTCTGGTGCACGAGGCCGAAATCATGGTCTTATCAAAAGTGCACTTACATTTGTAGACACAAACTCTCTTCCAGGATCACTAAGGTTGTCAGGAGAATTAATTCTTCATGGTTATACGAGGTATCATGGCTATATGAGTATTTTCTTACTGGTTTTGGCCAAAATTGTTGCCAGTTGCTAGTGGGCCCACTTAGGTCTTAGCCCTGTGGCCCTATTACAAAATTCAAGGACAGTAGGAAAATGTTTCTCTAGCTGTCTACAAGGGAAGATTGTGTAACATACCTAATGATGGCAGAGACTGCCGCATCATCATTGCCGTATATTAAATAATGTGTGCTGGCATGCTCAATCGTGTCTGACTCTTTGCGACCGCATGGATTGTAGCCCGCCAGGCTCCTCTGTCCATGTGGTTCTCCAGACAAGAATACTGGAGTGGGTTGCCATGCCTTTCTCTAGGGTATCTCCCTGACCCAGGGATCAAACCTACATCTCCTGCTTTGGCAGGTGGATGCTTTAATGCTGAGCCAACAGAGAAGCCCATGTTATCTAATATTACTTACTAATTACCATCAGTTATTAACCATAGTTGAAATTTAATCTGTATAACTTCAATAATATTTACTATTTTCATCATGACATTGCAATTCTCAAGAAATCCAATACATATGAAAAGTTTTTAAATTTATTTTTTCTACCATAGAGATGAATTATATCACCTTTAAAGCTACATTTTGCTGTAAAATTTGTAATTTTTTGTGCATAATATATCACATATTTTGATTTGTTCTTGCATTCAGATATTTAAAGTAGTTCCCTTATTTTCATTTAATTTTTTAAATTCAAATTGTTATTTAAATGTTTTTAACAAACTTTAATTCTTTGCTATGAACTATGATTGATACGTTTCACATGGATGCTATTTTCTGGAAAAATGTGAAAAACTGACTTGGCTATTTAGAAATCATTATAATTTCAATATTTCTACTTCTTATTTTTGTTTAACTTAAAGGAATATATAACATGTGGCATTATATGTTGAGACTATTAGTCAAACTGTATAATATTTAGTCAATGAAATATGAATTTCTAATTCACTTGTGAATTATTAACACTAACTTTTAAACCTCAAAAATTTGCTAAGGAATTGCTTAGAAATGTATTTTCTGTCTCAAAGGTTTAATCTTCTCTCCTGAACTTACTTTTATTCAAGGCACCTAGGCAAAGTCTAAATGTTCTTTTCATGAGCTGTCCATCATTTACATTACATGAATAGATACATAATCATAAATCTGGAAGAATGTGCAAAATCAATCAACCAAACAAACTGCATAGGGCTCAAAAGATGTAAATTGTAAATGTTCAAAATGCATTCAACCAAAAATTGTAGCAGCTTCTCTACTTAGTAAATAACTTTATCTTTATTTATATAGTTTATTATGACCTTTTAATTTGAGTCAATCTGAGAATCAAAGATTTAAATAGGAGAATTCTGGCTCTTAATTATTCTTTATTTTTTAAAAGTGGAAAGTAACAGAATTTCTTAGATGAGTGTTTCTGCCAGTAAATAATTAAGACTTGTCAATATCAGAAGAAAAATCACTTTAAAGTGAGTAATGTATAAATGGAATATTGTATGCTTATTTCATCTTTATTATTCTTTATTAAATACAAAAATTAAAACTGTCAAACCCTATACATTTGAAACTATGTACTGCAAATAGAATCATTGCTAATAAAAAAGTAGAGCTTTATCTGTTTAAATGTGTTTTAGTAAAATGAATTCTTAAGCATGAAATTATGAATGGTTCTAACATGTGCATCAATATACTTACATGATAGATATGCATTTACCTTTGTACAGCAATATTTTCTCAAACTTTTGGCTGTTAAACTTTATAAATGAATAAATTAAGAAAATCATATATCATCTTTGACCTCAAAACAATTAGCTGATTTGCTTTTTAGCAAACCTTAACTGTAGCTCCATCTGTAGAGTAGGTAATATGAATATGTAAAACTTCTTGAGCCTTCCCTGCTAGCTCAGTTGGTAAAGAATCAGCCTGCAGTGCAGGAGACCCCAGTTTGATTCCTGGGTTGGAAAAATCCACTGGAGAGGGGATAGGTTACCCATTCTGGTATTCTTGGGCTTCCTTTGTAGCTCAGCTGATAAAGAATCTGCCTGCAATGCAGGAGACCTGGGTTGGGAAGATCCCCTGGAGAAGGGAAATGTCTACCCCCTCCAATATTCTGGCCTGGAGAATTCCATGGACTGTATACCCCATGGGATCACAAAGAGCCAGACACAACTGAGCGACTTTCACTTTCTACTCGAGCCTTCACTTCAGTACTTTCTTGATCTGATTTTCTCCACCAAGAACTGACAGTGAGTTCATTGTCATCTACTGTATGAATCGGGGCTGGAATAAGTGCTTTTTATCTTAATTTTCCTCAAAGGTACATGCTCAGTAATTAGTAAGTGGGTTCTGCTCTAGCTGAATTAAGTAAAGCTGAATTAATTAGTAATTAAATTACCTCTGAATTACAGAGGTAATTAAGAGGACATGAGTCTAGTTAGTTGCCTGCAAAAGTACCCAGTACACTCTGAAGAATTTGCTCCTCCACTGAACTGGGATTTGGGTTTCTGAAAAATACAGTTAAGCTCTCAGTTCAATAAACTCTTCATAAGGACATCTTGTTATAATGAGAATATTTTATATTTGACACTTCATTTTAAGAAAAAGGAAGTTTCCCATAAGCATAGTTTCTACATTTTTTCATTTGACCTTTGTAAGATTTTACGGAAGGGTGGCTTAAAACGATTATTTAGCTTTAATTTCTCTTTAACATAATGATTAAACGAATCCATTTCAATAGTTGAAACTAACATTTTCACATTATTTAATTTCCATTCCTTAATTATGATGTTGAGGTTAACATGTTTGTTTCTCATTCCATCAAACAATACTGTTAATTTTTTTTCCCTATCATTACTGTGTTCAAGGTCTACTGAAACATCACTTGAGAAATTATTCACACTGCAGGTTCTAAACTGAGTCCTCATTGGGGAGGTAAATTTACCAGTGCCAAGAAAAATAAATGGGCTGCTGAACCTCTGATTCATTTATTTGAATATTTTCAATTTTGTTGCTTATACTTTATTGATATTAGTTATTCTGTATTTATAACCAGCCTTGCATACATGCATGGTTGTTTCTTAATCAGATATCTACCATATGCACTTGTTCTTCCAATACATTTACGTTTCATTCACCCTTACCTTAACCTTGACTTTATGCTCAATTTCACTTGTTGCCCATCTCAAGTTATTTTATCATGACGTGGTTTTCTTTGATATTAATTTAGCATGATTCAAGCTGTGCAGTAAGTTTTCAGTTGCTTACAAAAGTAGCTGCAAATCTATCTGATTTCAGATGCCTTTGATACGTTTTTGATCTCTTTAGTTAGTAATTCAATGATTCTAAATTCTAGGAGTAATTCCTGACCCAAATTTTACCAAATGACAGATTGCATCCTGTTGGGTTTTATATATGCTTTCCTGTTGTCTAGGACCTTTTTTCATGCTCTGTCCAGGCTCAGTGGAACTGTTGTTCTGTTTATTTACTTATATTGTATCACCTATTATTTTAAATGAACAAAAATGGAAATATATTTATGTATCCATACTCAAAATGAAGGAGAATTAAGCTCTACATCCTGGTGAGAGAATAATTAACTAATGTGTAGATGTGTTAAAAATCATCATAGAAATTAATATGTCTATTGGAAGAAATACTTTTAGGCTATTACACTGTTTCTCATTATTTAATTATTCACAAATTTTATCATTCATCATTAGCCTCACCTACAACAATTATTGTGGTATTCTTATAAAGATTTTCTAGTTGCTACATTTCTTCTGCATTTGTTATTTTAAACTGTTTTCCAAGAAAGATTTGTGCTTTATACCTCTATTTAATCAGATGGATTCATGGTTATTGTATTTCTTTTCTCTTGATGGTTTAAAGATATTGCACACATTAGCAGCTTACAACAGTGTCCATTTATTATCTCATAGTTTCCATGTGTCCAAACTCTGGGCATTGTGTAGCTCATCTGGTTCCTCTGCTCTGAAATCCACAAGATAGAAAACAGGTATATACAGGACTGAATTATTTTCTAGAGTCCCTTCCAAGTTCACTTAGGTTTTCAGTGGAATTCAGTTACCTGTGGGTGTAGGCCTGAAGTTTACTTCCTGGATGTCAGCCAGGCATCATTCTCTGCTTCCAGAGACCACCAGCATTCTCTGACTCATAGTCCCTTACTAAGCCAGCAGTGATGGGTCGGCCCTCTCATGATCTGAACGTCTCTACTGCCTCCCTCTGTTCTACTGCATCTCTCTGCACCCAGCTGGAGAGAAATCTCTTTGCTGTCACATGCTCAGTTAAATAGACTGGGCCCATCTGGAGAACTAGGGATAACCTTTTTTTAACTTTTATAAACTTAATTATATCTGTAAAGTTATTTTTGCCGTGTAGCATCACATATTCCAGGCAACAAATATTGAGATAAAGTGAAAGTGCTAGTCCCTCAGCTGTGTCCGACACTTTATGACCTTGTGAATGGTAGCCCACCAGTCTTCTCTGTCCCTGGAATTTTCCAGGCAAGAATACTTGAGTGGGTTACTGTTCCTTCTCCAGGAGAATCTTCCTGACCCAGGGCTTGAACCCAGGTCTCCTGCATAGCAGTCAGATTCTTTACCAGCTAAGCCACCAGGGAATATCACTTTTCCAGGCAGCAAAGATTCAGTTCAGTTCAGTTCAGTCACTCAGTCATGTCCGACTCTTTGCAACCCCATAAATCGCAGCATGCCAGGCCTCCCTGTCCATCACCAACTCCCAGAGTTCACTCAGACTCATGTCCATCGAGTCAGTGATGCCGTCCAGCCATCTCATCCTCTGTCGTCCCCTTCTCCTCCTGCCCCCAATCCCTCCCAGCATCAGAGTCTTTTCCAATGAGTCAACTCTTCGCATGAGGTGGTCAAAGTACTGGAGTTTCAGCTTTAGCATCATTCCTTCCAAAGAAATCCTAGGGCTGATCTCCTTCAGAATGGACTGGTTGGATCTCCTTGCAGTCCAAGGGACACTCAAGAGTCTTCTCCAACACCACACTTCAAAAGCATAAATTCTTCAGCACTCAGCCTTCTTCACAGTCCAGCTCTCATATCCATACATGACCACAGGAAAAACCATAGCCTTGACTAGATGGACCTTTGTTGGCAAAGTAATGTCTCTGCTTTTGAATATGTGATCTAGGTTGGTCATAACTTTCCTTCCAAAGAGTAAGTGTCTTTTAATTTAGCCTAAATGCTCCCTACCAACTATTTATTTATTTATTTTACTGCTTTGGTTTAAAAGCAAATCATTTTGTACTAGGTTTTGTTCCTCACATTCCTCTAGCTTTGCTCATTAGAAACTTTTTCAGGTTGGTTTCCTTTTCATGCCCCTCCTCCTCCTTTTAAGCGGGTGTAATACTTTGTGACACTACTGATTGTCCCAAGCTCATCTAGTATTAACTATTTCCCCTGGTCCCTACAGTGAGCAGTTTCGGTAAGGAGCCCTGCTTTCGTTTGTTCTGAATTTCTTACATATTCAAATCACAAAAACAAAACAAAAAACCCAGATCAAGGACAGGGGAGGGATACCTTTGAAATTAACAGATGCAGACCACTATATATAAAATAAATAATCACCCATTGTATAGAATGGGAACTATATTCAGTATCTTGTAATAACCTATAGTGGGAGATGCAGAATGAAATGGTAACCCACCCCAGTGTTCTTGCCTGGAGAATTCCATGGACTGGGGAGTCTGGTGAGCTGCAGTCCATGAGGTCAAAGAGAGTGGGAAGCAGCTAAAGTGACATAGCATGCATGCATAATGCAAAAGAATCTGAAAAAGTATATATATATGAATTAATATTCTGTATATCTGAAGCACTGTACATCATCTGTGTGTGTGTGTGTGTGTGTGTGTGTGTGTGCTCTCACTCAGTAATGTCTGAGTGCTGCTTCATGGACTGTAGCCCACCAGGCTCCTCAGTCCATGGAATTTTTCAGGCAAGAATAATGGAGTGGTTGCCATTTCCTACTGCAAGGGATCTTCCCAACCCACAGAGGGAACCTGTGTTTCTTGCAACTCCTGCATTGGCAGGGGTGTTCTTTACCACTAGTGCTACCTGATATACTTCAATTAAAAATAAAAATTTCTTAAATGATTAAGTAGGAGATAAGAAAAAAATCCAAAGTTTATAGCTAACACATAACTAAGAGAGAATACTACAGCTTTCTACTGGTGACTCAGGAGAGACCGCAGTTCAGATTTAGATGCTCATATCCTATTGCTGGGCTTCCCCAGTAGCTCAGTGGTGAAGATTCTGACTGCAATTCAGGAGCCACAGGAGATGCAAGTTATATCCCTGGGTTGGAAAGATCCCCTGCAGTAGGAAATGGCAACCCAGCCCAGCATTCTTGCCTGAAGGATCCCATGGAAAGAGGAGCCTGGTGGGCTACAGTCCATAGGGTTGCAAAGAGTTGGACACAACCGAAGCGACTTAGCGCGCTCACACACACACACACACATACATCCTATTGTTACCTCATCACTTCCTTAAAATTGAGGCAGTTTTTTGACATCATGTCCTTTAATATTGCTTTTCTCCTTTTCTCTTGATTTTTTCCTTCTCGAACTTCTTGGAGCATCATATCTTTTAGCTTCTGTTTTGTATTTACAGTTAAAAATGTTCTACAATGTATTCCAAGTTGTTCGTTTATTATTACCTACAGATTCAGCTATTATCTGATGCTTGATACATCTGCTGAGATTTTTTAAACATTTCTATTTTATTGTTATTTATAAACATCAGTATAGGCAAAAATAGAAGCATCAGCTTGTGACTGAAAAACTTAATAAGATTAATTTTGCACTTTATCAAATTTCTATTGAATACATATATACATATTCTGTTACTGCTATTAAGCAATATACACCTAAAATGAAAATATGTTTTTTAGTTTACCCCCCAATATTTATAATTTTAAAATACATCTCATAAGCTATACTCTGTGGAAATACTCCAAATTAAAATTTGACAAACTTTTAATTTTAATACAGACTAATTTGATTATTGGGCTTTCCTGATGGTTCAGTGGTAAAGAACCCGCCAGCCAATAAAGGAGATGTAGATTTGATCCCTGGGTCAGAAGATCCCCTGGAGAAGGAAATGGCATCCCACTCCAGTATTCTTGCGTGGAGAATCCCATGGCCTGAGGAGCTTGGAGAGCTACAGTCCATGGGGTTGCAAAGAGTTGGACACAACTGAGCAACTAAACAACAAAATTTTGACCTCTAACTTAGAATTTACCAAATCCTGACTCCTACTTAGTTAAATATTTGATAATTCTCATTTCATTAACAATGCAGAGACATGCAGCATTATTCACTACTTTCTTTATTGTGAATAATACTGAGACCTTCTGGTACATGTTGCTTCATGTAGAAAAGCCATCTTGGTTGAAAGAGGAACATGAGAAAATAAAGTGAACTACAACCACCTTCACAGAATTTGTAACCTATTTAAATATTTCTGGCAAAGTCTAATTAACTTGCTGAAACAAATACTATTATAGAGGACCAAATGCAATGTAAGATCCATACTATGCCTTGTGAACAATATAGGAATTGTTCTCAATGGCTGTTCTTAATGGCTGTTACCATTAAGAAGTTAATAGAGGGAAGATTATGAATTGTACCTAAAAAATTAAACACATGAAATGACACGGAATGATATTTCAAAAAAAAAAAAAGGTATAGAATGTTCCTGTACCTTTTTCCAGTATGAATTTAATATGTTCTTAAGCTTTTATTTTTCCCCTTGAAGTCTTTGGCATTTGTGGATGTGTAAAACTCACTGAGTTTATATTCTCACAGCACATATCAACTATTTGGATTGTTTATAAAGTTATATTAATTATGGGAAGTCCTGAATAATGTTCATTCTTCCAACTACACTGTATGCTCCCTGAGAGCTTGAGTCACATTTACTATAATATTTAGTTTTATATCTTTTCTCATGACATATAGATATCAATAAAATGATTATCAAAAAAACTATTTTCCCTAAAACACAATTTAGCAAATTTCACATGAGAAAAAAACAAATATATTTTTAAATCATGCTTTCCCTAATTATAACATGTGAGATTTTTTGTTTTATACAATTTTTACTCTTTTTATATTCATTCCCTATAGAATAACAATCTGCTATTAACCCAGAATATTAACTTCAAAATAATGATTCTATGATATAGAGTGGTCATCCTGTGTCTTCCTTTAACCAAAAATGTATTTATGAGTATTAAAGAATAAGTTCCACTTTTATGAAATTAATTAAAACTAAATAAAACATTGAAATGCATAAACCTGTTCTTATTGATGATTCTTTTATTAGGATTTTTTCTTGGCCTAGATTTCCAGCATTGTAATTGCAAAAATTGAGAGGTTACATTGGCATATTGAAAAAGAATAATTTTCACATTATGTAAAATGTTTCCTGAAGGCACTCACATGTGATAATAAGGCAGCTAGATTTCATAATTATAGTATTTTGCCACAGGAAATTTGGAAATACTTTATTATAGAAATTCCATTTTTAAAAATATATTTTATTTATGTACTTTCTTGTGTCTAAATGTAGTATACAGTAAGAATTTTTGATTGAATCCAGTATTTGCAAAACAGTTCATTCACAGGAGAACCATTCATACTTAGACTGCAAGTAGATCAAATCAGTCAACCCTAAAGGACATCAAGCCTGGATATTCATTGGAAGGACTGATGCTGAAGCTGAAGCTCCAGTACTTTGGCCACCTGATGTGAACAGCTGACTCATTGGGAAAGACTATGATCCTGGCAAAGATTGAGGGCAAAAGGAAAAGGGGGCATTGGAGGAGGACATGGTTGAATGGCATCACCTACTTAATGGACATGCGTTTGAGCACACTCCAGAAGATAGTGAAGGACAGGAGAGCCTGGCATGCTAACATACGTGAGATAACAAAGAGTTTGACACAGCTTATCAACTGAACAACAACAACATTCATGCTAAGTGTTCTCTGCAATCCTAAAATGAAATGCCATTCAATTTCCTGATATAGGTTTCTTGTGTTGTTTCTTCTCATACCACATCAAAGTTTAGATGGGAAGGAATTTGTTAAATTTGAGGGTCCAGTAGTTGTGTACTTAATTTTTTTTCTCTAATTATTTCTATTCTCTGAGCTTTTGTCTCAGGTATCAGTATAAATAAGTGGCAGGAACAGAAACACTCCAGGTGTAAAAAGTGGAAATGGAATTAATGGAGGGAAGTAGAAGACTTGTAAAATCAACATATGGCCTGAGGAGTGAGACTCAAGATTCATCACTGAAATTAATGATTTCAGACACAAACAGTCACAAAACTACAGGTACATTAAAGAGATCAGTGGTTGTCAGGGGTCAGAGGAGAGGAACAGGCAGAGCAGAGGACATGGTCAGTCGCTTCAGTCATGTCCAACTCTACGACCGCGTGAACTGTAGTCCTCCAGGCTCCTCTGTCCATGGGATACTCTAGGCAAGAATACTGCTGTGGGTTGCCATTTCCTATTCCAGGGGATCTTCCCCACCCAGGGATTGAACCTGCAACTTCTGCATTGGCAGGCATATTCTTTACAACTGCACCACCTGGGAAGCACACAGAGGACATTTATGACCTTGAAAATACTCTGTATGCTATTAAAATGATAGGTATGTGTCATTATGTTGTTGTTCGGTTGCCCAATTGTGTCTGACTCTGCGACCCCATGGACCACAGCATGCCAAAACTATATGTCATTATAGTTTTGGCTAAACCCATAAAATGTACAACATTAAGAGTGGAAGTCCTAAGGTAACTTATGGCCTTTGGGTGATTATGTGTCAATTTAGGGTCAAGCTTGGTAAAAAAAATATACGATCCTGGTGAGTGATATTGACAGTAAGGGAAGCTGTGCATGTGTAGGAGCAGGAGGTATAAGAGAAATCCCTGAACCTCCCGGCAAATATTGTTGTTTACATAAAACTGCTTTCCCCAAATAAAGTCTTTTTTTCTTTTTATAATAAAAAGAACAAATGGTCATTGCTATGATCCAGGGATCCCAGCCTCAGCTGCTCTGTGCTGCTGACCTAGAAACTGGCCACCAAAATGCTGGCTTGCTTGCCAGAAGACACAATCACCATCCATGATTCTCTTAAAGACTCCTTCTGGATATCCAACAAAGGCTTCTTAATCTGGAATGTGTCACCTCTTCAGAGGCAAACACAAGAAAGTAGGAAAATGTTTTGAGCTTTTCAGTCTCTAAATTCGGGAAGGAGCACTAGGATAGAATGGATACTGAAAAATAGTAAGCCATGTCTGACACTGATTTCCTACTAAACATCTATAGAGTTCTCTATGTATATGTACAATTCCACTAATAAGCAACACCTGTTCCCACCTAATGTACTTCATTCAATGTGTACACCCCCAACACACACACACATGCATTAAACGTTTTACCAAGAGACATCTAAATGTCCCTTGAATTATGTCATCTATCTGAGGGCTTCCCCTGTGGCTCAGCAGTAAAGAATCTGCCTACCAATGCAGGAGACTCAGAGAAGAGGGCTCAGTCCTCGTGTAGGAAAGATCACTGGAGAAGAAAATTGCAACCCACTCCAGGACTCTTGCCTGGGAAATACCACAGACAGTAGCCCACCAGGCTCCTCTGTCCATGGGATCACAAAAGAGTTGGACATGACTGAGTGACTAAACAACAACAACAACAATTATTATTGTAATTCAAAGAACAGCTAGCAACCACTACACACAACCTCTTTATAAGGTGGAGTGGAGAGAAAAAATAACCCCTTCTGTAGTCCTCATTTATGCAACTGACCATAGTTAATATTTTTCAACTTTGTTTTTCTGCTACATTTCCTATGTTCTGTTAGTTTTTCAGATGGCCAGTGTTGTTTATCTGGGGGATGAAGAATACTAGAATCTCTGTTACTGAGGAGTCATAGATGGAGAGCAAACCAGTCAATTGTAAAATAAATCAACCCTGAATATTCAGTGGAAGGACTGATGCTGAATTTCCAATGTTTTGGCTACCTGATGTGAAGAGCCAACTCATTGGAAAATACCCTGATGTTGGGAAAGATATAAGGCAAAAGGAAAAGGCGGTGGCAGAGGATGAGATGGTTGGGATGGCATCACGGACTCAGTGAATGTGAATTTGAGCAAACTCTGGGAGATATTGGAGGACAGGGAAGACTGGCATTCTGCAGTCCATGGGGTCGCAGAGTCGGACACAACTTAGCTGCAGAATAACAACATAGCTATCTTGATATTATGCCAACTTTAATCAGCTATTTTCTTTTACCATTGGGCACAGTGGTTAATACAAAACGCCTTATGTCAGGGGTCTGCAAGCATTGTCATTCATGTATGTTGTAGAAGCAATCTGAACTAAAATCTTTTTCTTTTTAATTTCAAAAATTTGCAATAAAATACGCTTCATTTTAAATTTGACATCTGAAACTTTACATAATTAAAATAGTTCCAAGTTTTATAATTTCTAAGGTGCTGTGACTATTGACATTTTAAAATAAAACTTCTGCTTTTTGTTAGGATAGAGTCACAAGAGAACTCTGTTGCATGACAACCACAGAAACAAAAACATCTCAGAGCTTAGCTGGCAAGAGATCTAATTAACTAAAATCCAAAAAGTGATAAGTCTGTTAGAGGAGGAAGGACCCACAGCCACTGTCATTCTTGGCAGAGCAGCCAGAAATCAAAGGGACAGTTGCCAGTTGTGAAAACACCAGTGAAGAAGATGAGACGTGTAAAGCCTGAGGGAGGTCTGGCACGAGGGCATGGAATTCCTGGGAGGCAGGAACAACAGGGATCCCCATGCGATTTCCAGTTTTTACCCAGACTTCTACAGAAAGCTCTAGAGGGTGACGGGAAGCCCAGAAGGAGGCTGAAAGGGACTCTGTCTGAGGAAAGAGTGCTGATGTCTGAGGGTGGGGCAGGAGGAGAGAGAGCTTCCAGGGGCTTCAAGCCTGGATGGGGAGGAGGCAGCAACTGCCTTCAATTTGGGAGGAGGTGGGGAGGAACAGTGAGTCTCCCACAGGTTCAAGGATACAGTTAATATCTGATGTTGGAGAAACAACTGAGAGAAACCCATAAAATTCCAAGCTACTTGCTGATAAAAGACCATCAGGGACACTGTAAAAGAATCTACTATTAAAGATTAAGCACAGAGTGTTTGCTGAAGCTGAGTGGTGGAAGGGAGCAAAGAGAGAAACCACACAGGTATCTTCACCCCACGTGGGGTACCAAGCAGTGGCACAGTTCCCTCGGGCAGGTAGATGCCTGCAAGGGATGGCCCTGAGGTGAGGTGCAGGTGCTGCTGAGTCTGAAGTTCAGGCAGGAGATATGCAAGTCAAGTCATAACTTCACTCGAGGAAATGTTGGCTCCCAAATTACACCTTTCAGACCAACTCAGTTCCAATTAAACTGACTTCATCACAGGTGCCAATGGCCTGACAAAAGGCAAGGTATGACATTTTCTGGGCATAAGTGTTATTATATATAATATATCAATGTTGCTTACTTCATTCTCCATTGTCCTATTATAAAACCTTATGTTCAAACAAAATTTTAGAAAATCTACAAAAAAGTTATAAAATACAACAGAGTATCAAGAGAAAAAAGAATCAGTGGAACTAGAGCCAGAGATGAAACAGAGTTTGGAATTATCAGGCAGAGTTATAACAAAACAATATAAATACATTTAATATGTTGCATAACATAAACAGTAAACATGCATAGATAAAGAAATTTAGCAGTGTGTGTGCCAAGTTTCTTCAGTTGTGTCCGACCCAATGGATTGGAGCACACCAGGCTCCTCTGTCCATGGGATTCTCCAGGCAAAAATACAGGAATGGATTGCCGTTTCCTACTCTAGGGGATCCCAGTTAGGGATGGGGCCTGCATCTCTTATGTCTCCTGCATTCTTAGGTAAGTTCTTTACCAGTGGTACCACCTGGGAAGCCCTTATCAGTGAGACAGATGAATAAAATGTCAAATTAAAATACTGATACTGAAAAATAAGTTATCAGTGATAAAGAATATTTTGGTGCACTAATTGAGCAAAATAGAGGAAATGATTGATACAAATGAAAAATGATCAAAAGAAATGATCCTAATAACACAAAATAAAAACGAGTGGAAAAATACATTTAAAAGAGTGTCCAAGATCTTGAGACAATATAAAAATGTAATTGAAATGCCAGAAAGAGAGAAAAGATGGAATAGAATAAAACTTTGAAGAGATAATGTCCCAACAATGTCCCCACTTTAATAACCTAAACTGATAAAAGGGGTTTAGAAAACCAAGAGAAAAATAATTACACTCTGTTGTGTTTAGAGAACCACTTGTTTTATTTCACTTCTTCTAAATGCTTTAAGACTTTTTAATGGCCTTGCATTTGGTCTTTCTTGCTGTCCATTCATATGTGCATGAGAAGAACGTGAATTCTGCTATGGTTGTGTCAAATATTCTATAGACACAGAGTAAGTCTAGTTGTTTGATAGTGTTTCCAAGTTTTCTGTACCTTGTTGACCTTACACCTGATTGTGCTATTCATTATGGAAGATAGGGTACAGAAATCTCTAAATTTTATTGTTGAATTATTTATTTCTCCTTTCAATTCTGTCAGTTTTGCTTCATGTATTTTGAGTCATTGTTATTAGGTGAATACAAGTATATAGTATATATAGTTATAACACCCTGCTTGCTATATAATAACAAATATACAGTTATTGTTATAAAATATCTACATCAAGCAACTTTATTTTTTTATAATTTTATTTTGTATTTATTTGTTTATTTTTGGCTATGTGGGTCTTCATTGCCGTGCTTGGGCTTTCTCTAGTTGCAGCGAGTGGGGCCTGCTTTCCCTTGTGGTGTGTGGGCTTCTCGTTGTGGTGGCTTCTCTTATAGCAGAGAACAGGATCTAGGCATGTGGGCTTCAATAGTTGTGGTGTGTGAGCTCAGTAGTTGCAGCTCAGGGGGCTCTAGAGCACTCTCCCAGTGGTTGTGGCAGACGGGCTTCTTTGCCTCGTGGCATATGGGATCTTCCCAAACCGAGGATTGAACCTGTGCCCCCAGCATTGGCAGGTGGATTCTTAACCATTTCATTTCTTATGGTTTCTGTGTGCATGGTTCATTCCTTTTACATTCAGTCTATTTGTAATTTTGGATCTGAATTTTGTCTCTGGTAAACTATGACTACCTGGAATAGTTTCGGCAACATAGAGCTGGGTATGATGAAAGAGGCAGGTGCCCTGGCCCTCCTGGGACTCATATGCAGCCTTAGACTGGGAGCCTGGGGGCGAGGAAGCCCTGAGTTCTTAGCTCTGTCCTCCTGGGGGAGAGCTCTGCCATGCTGAGCTGGGGTCAGGGGGCAGAGGGAGCATGTCATGGCTCTTACTGCTGCTGCTGAGATTTAGTCAATTTTTGTGATTATATGTTCCTCTCTTTTCTGTCTGCTTTTAGGGGAAATTGCAGAGATTCCAATTTTATATATGTATAAATTTTACCCATTAAACATTAATTTCACTGGGAAGATGGTCTGTTGAGCACCTCACACTGCCATTCTGGAAATCTTTCTCACTTTCACTGTAACGCATATCTGCGGCAATCTGCCCCATTCTATCCAAAAGCAGAAACTTTGCTTATCTTTTAGTTTCTTAGCTATCACATTACACTTTGTTTGGTAGATTCTTACCAGCAAAAATAGAAAAAAAAAAAATGACAAAGCTTAAGACACAACATCAGGCTCACCTTTCAGAGGCTCCATTTTCTCTAGCATCTTGACCCCTGACGTCTGAGGTACCTTCAGATCTCTACTTTACAGAGTCCACCCAGCTACACGAGACAGCGTTCATTCTGATCCTCTTTTTCTTGACCTCTAAGCTGCAATTACCAATTAAGAGCCAGCATGTGTCTCAAGGAAAAAGCAGTAGAAAATATTGGACTCACTTCATTGCTTTTTCTTTGTGATACGCTGACCCTTAAATCTCAGCTGCCTTGGATACTTTCTAGGGCTTTCAAATGTCAGCATGTGTGTATGTCACCTGGCTTTTACAGTTGTTCTCATTGTGATGTCTCTGTGCTACTCAGTCATAACCAGCATGCACTTAACTGTCTAAAGAGTGCACCTTGGAGCATGCTTAGAAAGAAGAATCTGAAATAGGTCGTGACAACTCTGTTAAATATACCTTTTATGCTTAGAACAGATATTTTTTTCCCTCCGAACATGTAATTTTATGATGAAATCAACGCTTGATGTTTTGTGGGGATTTGTTTAGGTGATCACTTTCTGTTTCTAGTAGTTTTTTTAGGTATGTGTCTACGGAGCTATAATTATCTCAGATGTTGCGAGAATATTGGAATTTGGGAAGGAAATGGATAAGGAAACAAATTGTGCATGTAGTTTCATTTATATTTGGAAATTATGTGAACCATATGTGAATTTGATCATAGGTCTTCACATCATTCTCACTTCAGTTAAATGACATGTGCTGTTGTCAGTCAATGTGTTAAATTGAAGTGACATTTAAGTGTTCAAAAAGACTAGACTCTTTCAGCATTATCATGAAAAATTATTGCATAAAAAATCAGAGTGGAGAAGCATAATGATACAACTGAAGCAAACATTCATCTTCAAAAAATAACTAGAATTCCATATATTGTTTAAAAAAGACAAGAGTTTTATGTTTATTAAGAAAGAAGTACACTCACAATGTAGAGAGATTGCCAATCACATGTTAAGCAATGCAAAAGAATATGAATTAGAAAGTCAATGGAAAAAGTGAAAAAAATCATAACAATGAGAGATAGGAGAAATTCATTAGTTGTGTAGGGTACTTTTTACACTATTGTATCACAGTTTAATTACATGATTTTTCTTTCTAAGTTGTATAAGAAACAATGGTGCATCTTAATAACTGGTGACATTCTCTAATACATAAAACACTACTGATCAATATTTTCTTCTGTGTGCTTAGTACACAGTGCCTTGTTTATAGCATATACTGATGAATGTTTGTGTATATTTAAACTACAGCGTTTCCAGCTTATACACTCAAATTCTGACTTATCATTTGAAATAATATATAATCGTGTCTTAACTTGAAAAGTTTAAATAATTAAATTTTAAATGTGAAAGTTTTATTTATATTTTATATTGTGAAATCTATTAAGGGTTTGGGATAAATTAAAACATATATCTGAGGCTTTTAGAAAAAATATTTTGATTATTTACAACAAAAGTCTGATTACTTTTGACAATTTTTACATCAGAGATATATCACTAGAATTTTAAGGCCCAATTGATAACATGTTGTAATGGAAAGTACAGATTAGCTAGAATCTGTTGTCTTGGTAATCTACATTTTAGAAAACAATGAATGTTCTCTTCCTATAGATTTTAAATGTAATATTTTCTCTAATGCTTCTTCATATTTTATTTGGAAACCCTCAGCAAATGTAATGACGTTTCTCTCAGGTTATGGTTTGGATAATATGACTCTATGAAGAAGTCATACCACATACACATATAGTTATGAAACTGCTCCAAAAATAAAAAGAGTAATTTCTACTGTTATACTATCCAGTCATTAGGGAGGTATTTTGGATAAAAGCAGACTTTTTGAGACTTTTGTGTGCTCATCTAAAAACCAAATGTTCTCAACTAATCAGGTATATCCACTGCTCTTTAATTATGATCTGACCACAAATATTAGGATTATTCTTATTTTACACATCAAACAGTATTTGTTGATATATTATTGACTTTTTTCCAGTAATTATAATGTTTTGGGGTACAGGGCCCCAACTGAAAGGAAATTGTTTTTAGTAATCTACTTGGACAACTATCTATGATCTGTGAATGTGATGACAGAATTTAATTTTTAGAGCAAAGACAAGTTCATTGTAAAATTATGTGATATTTCTACTTTTAAAAACTCAAAGGATATTTCATTGACAATACACTATACAGGCAAAGGTCTTTATTGTATTTCTCAGTATAAATACAGGTAGTGTTAAATCAAAATTTGCAGTAAAATACATTTCAATATTTCTTATTCCCTTTGCCTGTCTCTGGAGAAGGAAATGGCAACCCACTCCAATATTCTTGCCTGGAAAAGCCCACGGACATAGGAACATGCCGGGCTACAGTCCATAGGGTTGCAAAGAGTTGGATACAACTGAGAAACTACCACTTAAACTTACCTATTTTAACTTAAATTTTTATCACATAGAAAACTGATTAAAAACAGTTTTCAGTCTGCCCTAAGATGTATCTCGTATTTATCAGCATCTGTTCTTTATGATGGTAATGGTTTAGAGGCTAAGTCCTGTCTTATTCTTTGCAACTCCATGGACTGTAGCCCTCCAGGCTCCTCTGTCCATGGGATTTCCCCGGGAAGAATACTGAAGTGGGTTGCCATTTCTTTCTCCAGGGCCCTTATATAGACTAATAATAATAATTTATATTGAAGTGATACATATCAATCATTTGGAGTCATAATTGACCTAAATGGACTAATCTGAGACTAGCTTTCCTGCAATCTGTTATGCAAAGTGTACCTACCAACAATAAGTAAACCAAATAATTTCAAGAATTGCTTGTCTACAAATAGCTGAATACCTTGCACTTCATGCCCTTGTTTCATCTTTGTAGGATGCAAGTTAAGCCTACCAACCCTATTATCTCTGTCTTTGTCTGTGTCTAATATATTTTGAATCCAGAAAGCCAAATTCAAATAATTTGTCCCTATTTGCAGACTAAACTAAATCACTACTTTATAAAAGAATACATAGCTCCTTAATCAATACTGCTTGTAGTTTAACATGCCACAATGATTCTGAAATGTCTAATTATGTTACATAGCCATGACCCAGCTGATTCAAATAAAATATGTGCATATTTGAATGCTTTGGAAATTAGAAGTTTGTTACTCATTTTTTTCAATAATGTGGTGAATTTAGCTTAATGAAACATATTTGGGTAAATGGCAAATTGAATTAATTCATTGCTGCTATCAAGAATTTGATTCACTTTAATCAAAACATAATTCTTAACGGTCTTGATTTCACAGTCCCTGTGATAATATAAAAATCTAATAAAGAATAAATGATTAAATGAACATAGAATTTTGAAAAACTATGATAACATATCAAAATAATCTGTAAACAGCACAAACTCATAGTATTTACTAAAAATGAGCCTCTGATTAAGGCCTCAAGTTGTGAATAATAAGCAGTGATGAATGAAAAGCTCTAAAAATTGCCTACCTTTTATAGTGATACCTTTCAAATGCAGAATTGAATTCCTGATTGCTTCTAATATATCTCTGAATTTAGAGCCTTGTTTTTACTAATACATCAAATTCCAATGAAGCAGTATTAGATACAGTAAATTGTGTAGAGTTTCCCTCATTATTTTTTATTGTAAGAAATAGAAAAGATGATAAGTGAGATTTCATTCTGCATACTAATGACTGCAAAGAGTGACTTTGGAGCTTGGAGACTCTGGCTTTGAGTCAAGATACTAGGGACCAGGGAAGCAAAAAATCAATTAAGAATAAAACCTATATTAGAACTAATGGTTGCTAATCTCACAACTCAATGACTAAGCTTTATAAACAAATCTAGCCACAAGGAAAGATGAAAATGGGAAATTCAACAGTCAGTCTTAGACAGTAAAGAATCTTCCTACAGTGCAAGAGACCCAGGTTCAGTCCCTGAATGAGGCAGATCCCCTGGAGAAGGGAATTGCAACCCCCTCCAGTACTCTTGCCTGGAGAATTGCATGGACAGAGAAGTCTGCATGGCTACTCCATGGGATAACAAAAGTCAGACATGACTGAGCAAACACACACACACACATGCTAAATTTATTTTATTTTGGAAGAAGAAAATAGATATGGATGGGGAGTATGTAACTGAACCAAGGGGCTGCCTTAGCTGTTTTTGCTACAATTAAAAAATGCACAGAAAACTATATCTAACTACAGCAGAGAAGTCTGAAGAAATAACTAATAAATATGTTATTTCTCCAAGCAATTTTGATAAAAATTGCAAATAACCAAAATAATCTCAAGCCTTAATAAGTTTTCATAATAGAGATGCAGTGTTACAAAATGGAACTTTGGACACATTGACCTTAGAGATTAATAGCCTAGATTTGATTCCTGACTCCACCTCTTGTTACCATGTGAATTCACACAAACATCTTCATCACTTTGTATCTGTTTCCTCACCTACAAAAATTTAAAACCCTACTAATATTCCATTTTGATATTGTAAAGATTAGATGAATTACCATTTAGATTGGACCATGGCAAACACTATATATAGGTTAACTACATCTATATTATAGTATCACTAACATTTTCAAGATTTGATAGCTGTTTCAGTTGTATAGTTTTCCTAGCAATATAAATTGCATATTAAGTTTGAAAAGAACAATATTCCAAAAGACAATTTTTTAAAAAAAAAGTGAAAGCAAAGAAGACTGAAAAAATATTCACTATCCAAAACAGCTTACTTACACATAAGTATCTGTATCCAAAAAGTATTTGTCATAAGAGAACTGTTTCATTCTAACAATTGGGAGCTATAAATTATTGTTATTTTATGCATTTGTTATAGAGAATTATTAAGCATCTGCCCACCATTTTACTGTAACAAGATGAAGAAGGACAAGGAGTTAAGCAGTACTAATACAAACTTGACTTTTTACCTCGAGGAATAAAAAGTTCTGCGAAGCCACATGATAAGTAATTGAGGTTTTCATCATCAATAGAGGAATTGAGAAAGAGACCATTAATTCAATGACCTATAGACTCCCTTGGGAAACTGCCTTAAGTCCTCTTGAGTAAACATTTCTGTAATATTGCTCCAACAAATACCCTGTCAATTATCCTGTTTATTTCAATATGCCAGTCAATCCGTTGGCTTCTCAGTTGCTTCACTTCTGTGTATTCAAAAATCTTGTTATATCGCTTACTTCATTACTCACCCCCATGTCTGTGAACCAGTGTTTCAACCATTGTTTTGGGACCATAATCTCCTCAGCATGTAGGAACACATACAAAAAGTCAAGGTGTGCAGAACATGCAAAATGTGATCCATGGGACTTTTTAAGACAGTAGTCTAAGTAGAACAAAAATGATGTGTATGTGTGTGTGTGCACATGCATGTGCGTACTCTCAGTCACATCTTACTCTTTGCAACCCCATGGACTATGCCTGATAGGCTTCTCTGTCTATGGAGTTTTTCAGGCAAGAATAATGGAGCAGGTTGCAATTTCCTGGAGAGGATCTTCCCTACCCAGGGATCAAGCCTGCATCTCGTGTGTCTCCTGCATTGCAGGCAGATTCTTTGCCACCGTGCCATCTGAGAAGCCCCCATGTTATATTTGATCTTAGACAAATGACCGAGAAGATGACCCAAGAGTATCTATATCCAGCTTCACTAATTCAGCAAAATCAGTGAATGTGGCTGAGAAGATGCATATAACCTGGATATCTTCAGTAAACAACTGCATGGAAAAATAGTCTCTGGTTGGCTGGATTAATTTGTGTTCCATCCGCTTAAAGAAGAAAGAGCAATGCCCAGAGTACATCTGGATGGAATAGGAAATGGAGAAGCATGAGGGAACAGGTAAGATTAGCACAGTCACTGATGTCTATTTAATCTTAACTTGATCACTGTGCTTTATGCAACTTTGTGTGCCTTCTGGGCTACATATAAAATAATTGTTCTAAGTTAATTATTTTATAAATTGCAGGGTTATTAAAGAGCTTGATGTGCATATTTCCAGTTGTTTCCAAATTCACTCACATTATCAAATAAAATTTTAAAATTATACTTCTCAACTTAAAAAAGACATGATTATAGTTTAGTATTGTAAAGCCTCTTGAAAGTAGTTCAACTATTTCAATTTTTTGAAAGGTACTAAAATCATTTAACATTTTGTTCTGTGTAAAATTAATCTAGATCAAAATATTCAAGTAATCATTATTACAATAGTACTCAGGAATATTATAATTGAAAAACTTGATATGGTGAAAGTTCATGAAACTATTTCAGATTATAATTAAAATTTTTGAAAATAATTTTAGAAGTGTTTAAATATTAAATTCAATATTTTAAATGTATAAGGTCATTTTAAATGTTCAGCCAAATCTACATAGCAACAAAAGTCCCCTACAGTTTGTCCTCTGTGCTGTGTAAATTTTAACATTATCTGTGCTTCCCACATCTGCAAGTATAAGAAAAATTGCCCTTGCCACAACTTTACCAGCAGCTCTCTCTGCTCTGTAATTTAATCTCACTTTCAAGGATCCTGCCATCTGACTACAAAGAATATAATCAATCTGATTTCAGTATTGACCATCTGGTGACGTCCATCTTTAGAGTTGTCTCTTGTGTTGATGGAAGAGGGTGCTTGCTATGCCAGTGCATTCTCTTGGCAAAACTCTGTTAGCCTTTGCTCTGCTTCATTTTGTACTCCAAGGCCAAACTTGCCTGTTACTCCAAGTATCTCTTGACTTCCCATTTTGCATTCGTGTCCCCTATGATGAAAAGACATTTTTTTTTTCTTTTGGTCATAGTTCTAGAAGGTCTTGAAGGTCTTTGTATAAGTGTTCAGCTTCAGCTTCTTCAGCATCAGTGGTTGGGGCATAGACTTGAATTACTGTGATATTGAATGGTTTGCCTTGGAAATGAACTGAGATCATTCTGTCAGTTTTGAGATCGCACCCAAGTACTGCATTTCAGACTCTTGTTGACTATGAAGGCCATTCCATTTCTTCTAAGGGATTCTTGCCCACAATAGTAGATATGATGGTCATCTGAATTAAATTTGCCCACTCCCATCCATTTTAGTTTACTGATTCCTAAAATGTCAATATTTATTCTTATCATCTCCTGTTTGACTATGTCCAATTTATGTTAACTCCTTGATCTAATATTCCAGGTTCCTATGCAATATTATTCTTTACAGCATTGGACTTTACTTTCACCACCAGACGAATCCACAAATGAATGATGTTTCAGTTTTGGCCCAGCATCTTTGTTCTTTCTGGAGCTGTTTCTCCGCTATTCCCCAGTAGCATATTGAAGTCAGGCATGACAACAACTGAACAGCAACAACTACCATCTGACTGTAACCTCCTATCTTTGCTTCTCACTGTTTGTGGTACCACAGATATGAAAACTTCAAAATTCCACTGGGACCAGAATCCAGTGATCATGACAGTTTATTAAAGATATTAATTTCACATATCCTCACCTCCCTCCTACCCAACTTAGGTTGCATCTTCAACGTGATAATCACACCCTTGAAGATGCATCAGTTTTGTTTCATTGTACCTCAGGTTCTGAAAAAGAAAAAAAATGATAAATTAAAATAAGTAATAAAGCTAAATGAATGATTTAAAACACTAAAAACAAAGCCACAGTTATCAAGACAGTATGGTACTGGCACAAAGACAGAAATATTGATCAATGGAATGAAATAGAAAGCCCAGAGATAAATCCACACACATATGGACACCTTATCTTTGACGAAGGAGGCAAGAATATACAATGGATTAAAGACAATCTCTTTAACAAGTGGTGCTGGGAAATCTGGTCAACCACTTGTAAAAGAATGAAACTAGACCACTTTCTAACACCATACACAAAAATAAACTCAAAATGGATTAAAGATCTAAACGTAAGACTAGAAACTATAAAACTCCTAGAGGAGAACATAGGCAAAACACTCTCCGACATACATCACAGCAGGATCCTCTATGACCCACCTCCCAGAATATTGGAAATAAAAGCAAAAATAAACAAATGGGATCTAATGAACCTTAAAAGCTTCTGCACATCAAAGGAAACTATTAGCAAGGTGAAAAGACAGCCTTCAGAATGGGAGAAAATAATAGCAAATGAAGCAACCGACAAACAACTAATCTGAAAAATATACAAGCAACTCCTACAGCTCAACTCCAGAAAAATAAACGACCCAATCAAAAAATGGGCCAAAGAACTAAATAGACATTTCTCCAAAGAAGACATACAGATGGCTAACAAACACATGAAAAGATGCTCAACATCACTCATTATCAGAGAAATGCAAATCAAAACCACTATGAGGTACCATTTCACGCCAGTCAGAATGGCTGCGAACCAAAAGTCTACAAGCAATAAATGCTGGAGAGGGTGTGGAGAAAAGGGAACCCTATTACACTGTTGGTGGGAATGCAAACTAGTACAGCCACTATGGAGAACAGTGTGGAGATTCCTTAAAAAACTGGAAATAGAACTGCCTTATGATCCAGCAATCCCTCTGCTGGGCATACACACTGAGGAAACCAGAAGGGAAAGAGACACGTGTACCCCAATGTTCATCGCAGCACTGTTTATAATAGCCAAGACATGGAAGCAACCTAGATGTCCATCAGCAGACGAATGGATAAGAAAGCTGTAGTACATATACACAATGGAGTATTACTCAGCCATTAAAAAGAATTCATTTGAATCAGTTCTAATGAGGTGGATGAAACTGGAGCCTATTATACAGAGTGAAGTAAGCCAGAAGGAAAAACATAAATACAGTATACTAATGCATATATATGGAATTTAGAAAGATGGTAACAATAACCCGGTGTACGAGACAGCAAAAGAGACACTGATGTATAGAACAGTCTTATGGACTCTGTGGGAGAGGGAGAGGGTGGGAAGATTTGGGAGAATGGCATTGAAACATGTAAAATATCATGTAGGAAACGAGTTGCCAGTCCAGGTTCGATGCACGATGCTGGATGCTTGGGGCTGGTGCACTGGGACGGCCCAGAGGGAAGGTATGGGGAGGGAGGAGGGAGGAGGGTTCGGGATGGGGAACACATGTATACCTGTGGCGGATTCATTTTGATATTTGGCAAAACTAATACAATTATGTAAAGTGTAAAAATAAAATAAAATTAGAAAAAAAATAAAAATAAAAAAGACCCATGTAAAAAATAAAATAAAATAAAATAAAATTTTTATAATTAAAGTATTATAGAAAATCTTAGTAACTTTCATTTGGGCAAATGTTTCCTAATATACTCACACAATGAATGAAGGGTATAATAAAATCAACAAATGTATTAACCAAACTTTTGAAAAGATGTTTAGTCTTCATAGATGCTGACAAAAAAGAGAAAGGATACATCACAGATTGGGAAGACATATTTATAAAATGTGTATGTGAAATATGCCTCTGTTGTTGTTAAGTCATGTCTGACTAAGTCACGTCTCTGCAAGCCCAAGGACTATAGCATGCCTGAGCCCTCTGTCTTCTACTATGTCCTAGTGCACGTGTACGCCCATGCGCAGTGTCCGACTCTTTGCAACCCTATGTACAGTAACCCACCAGACCCCTCTGTCCATGGGACTTTCCATGCAAGAATACTGGAGTGGGTTGCCACTTCTTCCTCCAGGGGATCTTCCTGACCCAGCCAAGGATCAAATACACATCTCCTGCGCTTTCTGCATTGCAGATGGATTCTTTACCGCTGAGCCTTCAGGGAAAACTATCTCCCAGAGTTTGCTCAAATTCATGTCCATTGAGCCATTGATGCTGTCTAAGCATCTCATCCTCTGCTGCTCTCTACTCCTTTGCCTTCAATCTTTCCCAGCTTCAGGGTCTTTTCTACACAGTTGGCTCTGCACATCAGGTGGCCAAAGTATTGAAACTTCAGCTTCAGCAATAGTTCTTCCAATGAATATTCAGGGCTGATTTCTTTTAGGATTAACTGAGAACTGACAATACATTTTGAATAGTTTATTTTATATGATGATTAGCGTATCACTAAAGAGATCAGGTTTTCTGGGATAAGTGTTATAATTTGCTCTGTTTTTATGTTAAAAAAAGAGAAAGTAACAATGTGGGAATAGTTGGTAAGTGAGTCTCATATCCTAAGAATAAGTGGGTTTACTTATTTTCAAAGGTATTCATGAATAAAAACTACGTACAAAAAACAAAGTATAATAATAATAAAATTTATGACTTCTTGTTGATACTTTTCATACAATTTATACACATAAAAATAAAATAAGCAACTCACTTGCACCCTTAATTTCATGGTGGACAAATTAAGGGTCCATTACAGTAAAAGAAAGATCCACAGTCCAGAAAAGGAGAAAATTTAAATTTTCATCCTTGCCTCCAGGTACACACATTGAATTCATACAGTTTCAAATTTTCAAAGCCTATCACTTGCCAGAATTGATTTGGGGAATCAGTAGGCAAAAACAAAATCACCAACAACAAATAGTTTTAAATGAAGGCAAGCATATCAGGAGTAGCAATAGCATGCTTAAATCTTAGTAGCAGCTGTATAATATAATGTAGTTCAAACTACATTAATTCTAATAACCCACAGTTTTGTCAAAGAATAAGTCAACTTTGAAGAAAAAAAAAATATGTTTAGAAGTTTCAAATACCTTGAATAGAGTCTTCACATTTGAAGGAAAAGAATAAACCTTCACTAACCCAAGGAGTTATCACAGTATGTTCATGTTACAAGTGCTTTGTGTATTTTTTTAAGAAGAATAAAGCCAATAATGTTCCCTTTTTGTTTAGATGCTAGCATCAGAAATCTATTATTATTGTATTTTATCTCATGATCTTTAGGGATTAAACTTCAGAGGTGCTGAGAACAGTCACCACAGAGATATGTAAAATCTCTTGTTGCTTGACTGAGGGCAGAAGACTTAGAAATAATACTAAGGGTGAATCTACTTTTACTGTGTACCTAAAATCATTTATTCTACCTGGATCCAGTACTCAAGCTGGCCATGCTAACAGAACAATATAATTAACCTTTCCTATAAATTAAATGTGTGCATGATCTATGTAGCTCTTGCTTATAATAATTTTCCATCATTTAAGGAATGTGGTAGAAAAATAATTTTCTACCAGTGGTTAGGTGGTTTTAAGATTAATTACAAATTTAAGTTTTTAAACAAGCTACCTGTTTTCAGGGAAAAGAGAATAACAATGTGTGTGTGTGTAACTGTTCACACAGTTGTGTGTGTAAATGGTCAATACATTTCAAAAGGCACACATTCTTTTCAAGAAAATGAGGCTGAAATATATATCTTTTAGAATACATTCATGTTTTTAATAATAGTTTCATTAATGTTATTTTCAAAGTAATTTGTGTTTATTAATTTCACACATATTTACTGGGTGCTTTTTTAAAAATACATTATTGTGGTAAGAGTACAACAGGAGATCTACCCTCTGAACACATTTTTAAGTGTATAATAAAGTATTGGTAGTTATAAGCACAGTGGTGTTCAGCTAACCTGTAGAATTTATTCATCTTGTGCAGTTGAAACTTTTTGTCCTTTGATGAACAGATCCTCACATTCCACCCCTCCCCCGCCACACTCCCTCCTCAGTGCCTGGCAACACCCACTCTGTTCTCTGCTTCCATGGGTTTGACTATTTTAGTTACCCTCATTGAAGTGAAATTATACAGTGTTTGTACTGTGACTGGCTTATTTTACTTAGCATATGTCTTCAAGTTTTACTCAAGTCATAGTATATTACAGAATTTCCTTCTTTTTAAAGGCCGAATAATATTCTATTGTGTATATATACTATATTTTCTTGATATATTTATCCATCAACAGACATTTAAGTTGTTTATACACCGTGGCTGTTGTGATCAGTGCTGCAATGAACATGAGAGTGCTAATATGTCTTTGAGATCCTGATTTTCACACTTCTCAGTAAATACCCAAGGTGGAATTACTGGAATACTGGGGAGAATTTTTTTTTAATTTTTTGAGGAACCTCTACACTGCTTTCTGTTGCTGCTGCACCATGTTGCATACCCCAGCAGTGTGCAAGGGTTCTAATTTCTCCACGGTCTCACCAAGACTCATCTTCTGCTTCTATGAAAAAAACCATACTAACAGGAGAGAGGTGATTTCTCACTGTAGTTTTGATTTACAGTTCCCTGATGATTATTGGCAGTGTGGTCAAGCTCTTATACTACAGAACAGAACAATAGTATAATCCTGGCCTAAAGACAGACATAAAAATTGAAAGCGATTGCCTTTAAGAAAGTACAAATGAGTGTGGTAAACGGGGCAAGGGACTTTTATTGTTGTTCTAGTACTTTGATTTTATTTAAAATTTTTAAGTTGTTTATTCTGGCTTTTATTTCAATATATCTAAATACTATACTATTTTTGTATAAATTTTATACTTTATTGATTTTTATTTTTTCCACCCAAACCCCTGTCCATTGTGTTAGTGATGCCATCCAACCATCTCATCCTCTGTTGTCCCCTTCTTCTCTTGCCCTCAATCTTTCCCAGCATCAGGGTCTTTTCAAGTGAGTCAGCTCTTCGCATCAGGTGGCCAAAGTACAGGAGTTTCAGCTTCAACATCAGTCTTTCCAATGAACGCCCAAGACTGATATCTTTTAGGATGTACTGGATGGATCTCCTTGCAGTCCAAGGGACTCTCAAGAGTCTTCTCCAACACCACACTTCAAAAGCATCAATTCTTCAGTGCTCAGCTTTCTTTATAGTCCAACTCTCACATCCATACATGACCACTGGAAAAACCATAGCCTTGACTAGATGGACCTTTGTTGGCAAAGTAATGTCTCTGCCTTTTAACATGCTGTCTAAGTTGGTCATAACTTTTCTTCCAAGGAGCAAGTTTCTTTTTATTTCATGTCTGCAGTCACCATCTGCATTGATTTTGGAGCCCCCCCCAAAAAATGTCTCTCATGGTTTCCACTGTTTCCCCATCTATTTGCCATGAAGTGATGGGACCAGATGCCATGATCTTATTTTTCTGAATGTTGAGTTGTAAGCCAACTTTTTCACTCTCCTCTTTCACTTTCATCAAAAGGCTTTTTAGTTCTTCTTCACTTTCTGCCATAAGGGTGGTGTCATCTGTATATCTGAGGTTATTGATATTTCTCCCAGAAATCTTGATTCCAGCTTGTGCTTCATCCAGCCTAGCATTTTGCATGATGAACTCTGCAAATAAATAGGCAGGGTAACAGTATACAGCCTTGACGTACTCCTTTCCCAGTTTGAAACCAGTCTGTTGTTCCATGTTCAGTTCTAATTGCTGCTTCTTGTCTTGCATACACATTTCTCAGGAGACAGGTAAGGTGGTCTGGGATTCCCATTTCTTTAAGTTTTTTTTGTGATCCACAGAATCAAAGGCTTTGCTGTAGCCAATAAAGAAGAAGTAGATATTTTCTGGAACTCTCTTGTTTTTTGATGATTCATCGGATACTGGTAATTTGATCTCTGGTTCCTCTGCCTTTTCTAAATTCAGCTTGAACATCTGGAAGTCCATGATTCACATAATGTTGAAGTCTGGCTTGGAGAATTTTAAGCATTACTTTACTAGCTTGTGAGATGAGTGCAATTGTGCAGTAGTTTGAGAATTCTTTGACATTGCCTTTCTTTTTTTTTAATTAATTTATTTTTTAATTTATTTATTTTAATTAGAGACTAATTACTTTACAATATTGTATTGGTTTTGCCATACATCAACATGAATCCACCACAGGTGTACACATGTTCCAAATCCTGAACCCCCCTCTCACCTCCCTCCCCATATCATCCCTCTGGGTCATCCCAGTGCACCAGCCCCAAGCATTCTGTATCCTGCATCAAACCTGTGTGGAAGAAATTGCATTGCCTTTCTTTGGGATTGGAATGAAAACTGACCTTTTCCAATCCTGTGGTCACTGCTGAGTTTTCCAAATTTGCTGGCATATTGAATGCAGCACTTTCACAGCATCATCTTTCAGGATTTGAAATAGCTCAAATGGAATTCCATCATCTTCACTAGCTTTGTTCATCGTGATGCTTCCTAAGGCCCACTTGACTTCACATTCCAGAATGTCTGGCTCCAGGTGAGTGATCACACCATCGTGATTATCTAGGTCATGATCTTTTTTGTAAAGTTCTTCTGTGTATTCTTGCCACCTCTTCTTAATATCTTCTGCTTTTGTTCAGTCCATAACTTTTCTGTCCTTTATTGTGCAAATCTTTGCACCAAATATTCCCTTGGTATCTCTAATTTTCTTGAAGAGATCTCTAGTCTTTCCCATTCTATTGCTTTCCTCTGTTTCTTTGCATTGGTCACTTAGGAAGGCTTCTTTATCTCTCCTTATTCTTTGGAACTCTGCATTCAGATGTCTATATCTTTCCTTTTATCCTTTGCCTTTAGCTTCCAATTTTATTGATATATAATTGACATATAGCATTGTATTAGTTTATGATATACAGATACTGATTTGTTATATGTATATATTGCAAATATATACATAATATATATTGTTTCAATAATTTTGATTAACATGTAACACCTCACTAGTTACACATTTTTTGTGTCACATAAATTTTAAATTTTACTCTTTTAGAATTTCAGATATAAAGTACTTTATTAACTGTAGTCATCTACTGTGCATTATATTGCTAGAATTAATTGCCATATAGCTGTAAATTAGTACCTTTTGTATACCTTGTTCTATTTCCCCTGCCCCCAGACCCCTCCTCTGGCAATCACCAATCTGTTTTCTGTTTGAGTTTGCTCATTTCTTTGTACTTTGCTTATTTGTTTTCTTCAGTTCAGTAGCTCAGTCATGTCTGACTCTTTGTGACCCCATGGACTGCAGCATGCCAAGCTTTCTTATCCATCACCAACTCCCAGAGCTTGCTAAAACTCATGTCCACTGAGTCAGTGATGCCATCCTGAGATGAGTGTGATCTCATCCTCTGTCCTACCCTTCTCCTCCTGTCTTCAATCCTTCCAGCATCCAGTGAGTTACTTCTTTGCATCAGTTGGCCAAATATTAGAGCTTCAGCATCAATCCTTCCAATGAATATTCAGGACTGATCTCCTTTAGGACGGACAGGTTTGATCTTGCAGTGCAAGGACCTCTCGAGAGTCTTCTCCAACACCGCAGTTCAAAGGCATCAATTCTTCAGTGGTCAGATTTCTTTATGGTCCAACTCTCACATCCATAGATGACTACTGGAAAAAGCATTGCTTGAGAAGATGGACCTTTGTTGGCAAAGTAATGTCTCTGCTTTTTAATATGCTATCAAGGTTCGTCATAGCTTTTCTTCCAAGAAGTAAGCACCTTTTAATTTCATGGCTGCAATCAACATCTGCAATGATTTTGGAGCCCAAGAAAATAACGTCTCTCACTTTCCACTCTTTCCCCATCTATTTACCATTATGTGATGGGACTGGATGCCATGATCTGGATGCCATGTGATCTGAGAACTTGCAGATGCATAAGCCGGATGTAGAAAAGGCAGAGGAACCAGAGACCAAAATGTCAAAATCTGCTGTATCATAGAAAAAAAACGAGAGAATTCCAGGAACTAAAGATCCTCTTGATGAAAATGAAAGGGGATATTGAAAAATAAAGTTGACTTTTAAGTTAAATTTTTCACTATCCCCTTTCATTTTCATCAAGAGGATCTTTAGTTCCTCGCTTTCTGCCATAAGAGCCATGTCAGCTGCATCTGTGAGGTTATTGATATTTCTCCCAGTAATCTTGATTCCAGCTTGTTCTTCATCCATCCTGGCATTTCACATGATGTACTCTGTATAAAACTTAAATAAGCAGGATGACAATATACTGCCTTGACATACTCTTTCCCAATTTGGAACCAGTCCAAAGGATAAAGAGAAGCCATAAAGAGGTTAAGTATCTTGACCTTTAAATTGATTGGTTAGAAATAATGTGATTTAATCAAGGATATAAAAACTGCTGTAAGTTCCACCTTGGGGGGACTCTACCCCTCTCAGTGTCTATGCTGAGAGCTTTGTAATTTCCTCCTCTTTAATAAAGCCTGTTTACTTGCTACCATGAGTGTTTGTGTGTTTGTAGATTCCATTCATTGGTTCCATGGACAAGAACTCATATTCCCATCGCATATCTGGGGTTATTGATATTTCTCCTGGCAATCTTGGTGCCAGCTTGTGCTTCATTGAGCCCAGCATTTCCCATGATGTACTCTGCATAGAATTTAAGTAAGCAGGGTAACAATATACAGCTTTGACATACTCCTCTCCCAATTTGGAACCAGTCAATTGTTTCATGTGTAGTTCCAACTGTTGCTTCTTGACCTGCACACAGATTTCTCAGGAGGCATGTTAGGTAGTCTGGTATTCCCATCCCTTGAAGAATTTTCCACAGTTTATTGTGATCCACAGAATCAAAGGCTTTAGCATAGCCAATGAAGCAGAAGTAGATGTCTTCCTGGAATTCTCTTGTTTTTTCTATGATACAGTAGATTTTGACATTTTGGTCTCTGGTTCCTCTGCCTTTTCTACATCCAGCTTATACATCTTCAAGTTCTCAGATCACATACTGTTGAATCCTAGCTTGAAGGACTTTGAGCATTACCTTGCTAACATGTGAAATGAGTGCAATTGTGCGTTAGTTTTAATTGGTGGCTCAGATGGTAAAGCCTTTGCCTACAATGCAGGAGACCCGGGTTCATCCCTGGGTCAGGAAGGTCTCTTGACAAGGAAATGGCAACCCACTCCAGTATTCTTGTCTGGAAAAATCCCATGGATGGAGGAGCCTGGTAGGCTACACTCCATGGTGTTGCAAAGAGGCAGACACAACTGAGCAAGTTCACTTTTCTTTCACTTTAACATTCTTTGGCATTGCCATTTTTTGAGATAGGAATGAAAACAGATATTTTTAAGTCCTGTGGCCACTGCTGAGTTTTCCAAATTTGCTGGCATATTGAGTGCAGCACATTCACAGCATCATCTTTTAGGTTTTGACAAAGCTCAGTTGGTATTCCACTACCTCAAATAGTTTTATTCGTAATGATGCTTCCTCAACTTTGCATTCCAGGATGTCTGGCTCTAGGCAAGTGATCACACCGTGGCTATGCAGGCCATTAAGATCATTTTTGTATAGTTCTTCTGTGTATCCTTGCCACCTCTTAATATCCTTTGCTTCTGTTAGGTCCATACCATTTCTGTCCTTTGTTGTGTCAATTTTTTCATTAGACATTCCCTTAGTATTTCTAAT